>NC_056743.1:1117914095-1118214095 GCF_019279795.1 Protopterus annectens
CACACACACACACCTTGTCTCACACACACACACACACACACCTTATGTCTCACACACACACACACACCTTGTCTCACACACACACACACACACCTTGTCTCACACACACACACCTTATGTCTCACACACACACACACCTTATGTCTCACACACACACACACCTTATGTCTCACACACACACACACACACCTTATGTCTCACACACACACACACCTTATGTCTCACACACACACACACACCTTGTCTCTCACACACACACACACCTTGTCTCTCACACACACACACACACCTTGTCTCACACACACACACACACACCTTGTCTCACACACACACACACACCTTATGTCACACACACACACACACACCTTATGTCACACACACACACACCTTACGTCTCACACACACACACACACACACCTTATGTCTCACACACACACACACACACACACACCTTATGTCTCACACACACACACACCTTATGTCTCACACACACACACACACACCTTATGTGTCACACACACACACACACCTTATGTCTCACACACACACACACACACACAATTTTTGTTCTACACACACACACACACACACACCTTGTCTCACACACACACACACACACACACCTTATGTCTCACACACACACACACACCTTGTCTCACACACACACACACACACACCTTGTCTCACACACACACACACACACACACCTTATGTCTCACACACACACACACACACACACCTTGTCTCACACACACACACACACACACCTTGTCTCACACACACACACACACACACACCTTGTCTCACACACACACACACACACACACCTTGTCTCACACACACACACACACACACCTTGTCTCACACACACACACACACACACCTTGTCTCACACACACACACACACACACACCTTATGTCCCCGGGGGGGATCAGTGCGTAAAATTCACTGCACTTTACGTTGGAAGGAGAAGTGAAGACATCGCAGCAAGGCTGACCCCCGCTTTAGAAACATCTGTTTCGCTACTGAATGATTCAGAGACTATTCGCAAGGCATCAGGACAGACCTGCTGAGCCTGTCCGCTAGAATGTTGTACCTCCCTGGAATGTGCGTTGCCAACAGAAAATGGCCAGTAGTTATCGCCCACTCCCACATTCTCATGGCTTCGCAACAAAAGATGTTAAGACCTGGTTACCCCCAGTCTGCTGATGCACCAGACTACAGACATGTCAGTCTTGATCACAATATCCCTAGGGGAAGATGGGCATGAAGAGCTTGTGACACCAACAGCACCACCCTCATCTCCAGGACACCGATATGCAACTGGGTCTCTAGGAAAGACCACATGCCTTGAACTGTCCTTCCCAAGCAAAGCCCCCCCCACCAAGCAAGGAGGCATCCATGGTCACCGTGGTCAGAGGGGAGGGAAGAATAAATGGCCGACTGAAGAGGATTCGGGGACTGAATCCACCAAAGAAGAGAATTCATACATGCTTGCGAGAGATGAACAGGATGAGACGATGGTAGATCTAGAAATGACAACTAGAAATGACAACTGGACCACCAGAGTCCACTGGAGCAACCTCATGTGCAACCAAACTGTGGGAATGAGGGTGATCGTGGCTGCCATGGACCCCAACTCCCTTAACCTCTGCTGGGGGAGATGGGACCTGAAGAATCAGCTAGACATGAAGTTTGAGGGAGTGAAGTCAATCGGGTGTCAGGAAAACCTTTGTCTGAATGGTGTCCAAATGGGCTCCAATGAAGTCCAGAACTTGAACCAGTTCTAACAGGGATTTGCTGAGATTGATGGAGCTACCCAACTGGTCGGCGGTTCGGATGAAGAAATCCCTGGTTTTGCAGAGTCTATGCCTGGAGGGGGCAGAAAGGAGGCCAATCATCCAGGTAGGTGAAGAGCTGGAAACCCTGCAGCTGCAGGTGAGCTACCACCACTGCCATCACTTTGGTTAACACCCCGGGGGCTGTGGTGAGACCAAAGGGTAGTGCTCTGAATTGGTAAGGATTGCCCCCCAGCCGGAAGTGGAGAAACCTCAAGAGTGCTTCTGTCCATTTTGATGTGATAATACGTGTCTTGGAGGTCTACTGAGCACATCCAGTCGTTCTCCTGCAGGAAAAGCAGGAAGTGTGACCATCTGGAATTTCGTCCTGGCAACTGACAGGTTCAGGGCAGAGAGATCCAGAATTGGCCTCAAGTCCCCGGTTTTCTTCGGTACTAAAAAAAATGCCCAATCTGGACTGGTCTGGAAGAAATGGGCTGGATGACTTTTTCCTAGCAGCTTGGAAACCTCCTGTGCTTCTGCCTCCCTTTGTGTGGGTGGAATGTCTGGGATGCATTTGGCCTTCGCAGGAATAGAACTGAATATCTTCTGGATATGACTCGCAACACATTGCCAGTCTGTGACAAGACTCCCAGGTTGTCGGGTGTAGCGATAGTTGACCTCAAACTGCCTTCAGAGACGGGAAGCCGGGCAACCCTTCAAGTCCCGAGACCCTTGGTTTCTTGGGCCCCCCTCTGCCTCTGGGGGAAGGAGAGTCCCAAGCATCCTGGGAATAACCCCGAGACATCTGGATCTATATCTTCTTTGTCTCCCCACCGATTCCTGGAGAAAGATCGTTGGAAGGTTGAGAAGTGGATTCCGAAAGCAGAGTTTTCCCATTCTTCTCGTTCTGGACCAGTGTATCGCATACAATCTTTCCAAAGAGAGAGTGGAACCATCATGTAGGGCATTTGTAAAAGACGCCTTGAAGGGCTCACAGAAGGTTACAAAGTCGGCGCCAGGCGTGACGCCTGATGGCAATACTTCTCCTGCAGCTCTGGAAGCACCCTCAGTAGCATGAGAGAGAAGCCGCATAGAGGTTTTGGCAATGGAGGTGAGGGTGGCCATTCAAGAGAACACCTTCCTAGGGGGTAGACTCTGTGACCTTTATCAAGTCTCACAGAAGCCTAATACCATGTGCCATACAGTTCACTGCACATACTGAGAATATTGCTGAAGCTTAGGCCCGCTTCCTGGAACGGTCCAAGGTCCTAGACTCTCAGTCCACCGGGTGGATCGTGGAGATCTGTGCAAGCTCCTTCCTGGTGGCTGCCACCACTACCATGGCATCGACAGGGAGTCCCTTACACCAGTGTGGTTTGTTGGTACTGGCGCGGAGGACCTTAGGGTGTTTGGGGATAGGCTCCACTGTGTCAGGCTCCTTCCACAGCAAACATGCAACCGGATCCACTAGTGGATCTGCGGGAGGGGACACCCAGGAAGTAGAGGGTCCTGCTCCAAAAGCCTCCAGAAACAGACTCGTCAGAGTTGGGTTTTTGGACAGACTTCCCCAGCGCTGCCACAGGATCTCCATGATGTCTCCAAATGAGACATCCTCTAGGGGTGATCAGGGGGAACCCTCCCCTTCCTCCAATTTGGTGTCCTCCGTGAAAGGCTCCGGCGGGGAGGCCAACTGCCTCCTTTTACATGTGCATTTTCAAGGAACCTCCTCGGGGGAGAGGGTCTCTGGGGATGACTCGAAAACGTCTAGCTGTTTCCATGTGGGAGCACCCTGAAGCGGACAGGCATGTCCCTGAGGTAGCAGGAAAAGTGGAATCCAGACCAGAAACAAAGAGCCAGGACAGATTCAGAGGACAAGATAATCAAGGTTCTGGATGGGATCGAGAGAACCCTCTCCACCACATCAAAGGCAGGAGGAGAACAAAACTCAAGCTCTGGCTATGGTTGGGTATGAAATTCTCTGGATCAATGGGGGAGCCAGAGCAAAACCTCCAGGTGCTGACTGCAAGGCTCTGCTCCAAAAAACTCATGAGCCAAAACCATACCCTCGGATCCAGTGCCAAGGCTACGGTTCCAACAGCCGGATGGATCAGAGCTAGTCTGATCAGACCTGCTCATGGTCGGCGTCAAGGTACCGTTGGTGCCAACCCCTCAGTACAGAGGGTCCTCGGATCAGAGGACTCCAAAACCGGGGGTTGGATCAGAGAAGGAATAATCAAGATGAAGGTGGACTGCATACCCCCCCCCCCACTCCGGAGGGAGAAGGGAAAGGCAAGACTCCCATCTGTATTTGGGTGCCGATGAATCTCTGCAACATCCTGTCCACCTCGGCTTCAGAAAGGCTGCGGGTGGATCTGGAGGAAAAGGCCACCAGCACTGGCCTAGAGAGGCGGTGACGTGACACAGATGTCGCTGAAAGGCTCAGAGGAGAAATGAGGAGAATGGAGGTGGGAAGACTCAATACTAGGAACTGAGTGGAGCTTGGCTGGTGGTTCAGCTGAGGAAGAGTGGTCGGGAGAACGCTTCCTTGGCCTATCTTTATGTTTGCGCTCATCTCCGTCCCCAATCCTCTTAGTGGGAGGTTGAGTCCCAGAGGCCGGGGCAGAGACAGAAGTAGCAGCTGGAGTAGAAGTAGAAGGGGTGGCCTGGGCCCCCATAGTAGGTGGAGGGAGAAGGCCCTTCAGAAAAGTTTATTACTCCTGTCGATCAATGTGCGGGGATTGAACCCCGCGCAGATTGAACAGGAGGCATCAAGATAGTCAACCCCTAGACAACACAGAGTGTGGCCATCACCTGGGGAAAGCTTATGGCCACACTCCATGCACTTGCGGAAGCCTGGTTCGGGTCTCTCTGACATCTTACCAAGAGAGAGGCCCAAACAGAAACACACACCCCTAGAGACAGACCAGCGAGCTCAAGGAAAGTTTTTTTTAACTGACGCGAAACACGAAAGGGGAGGTGATAGGAGAAGGATAGAAAGACATTTTTAGATGCAAAGAGAATCTAAATCACTAAATTAAACACTCTTACTTTTAAATATGGTGCCTGTTCACAATGTTCTTGCATTTTGAACACTGGTTCTGTATTTGAACACTGGTTCTGTAAAACTGGAGTGCAGGGGGAGAGAAATAAGTGGACAGGTTTCAAATTCTAACACTATTGGGGTTGTTTATTTAGTTACATATGATGCCTGTTCAGCCTTCTATGTAGGTAAAACTAAGCAGAAACTCAAGACGTATATATGAACACATGTACGATATTAGGACCAACAATGAAGGGAACGTCTTATACAAACACTGCAAAATTTCTAATTTTTGTTCTTGAGAAAGTTTGATGATCTCCAGGGTTGTCCTTGGGAAACCCGCTTGGGATATATAGAGAATTGTTCTGGCAGGTCTCCCTTGATGCCAGCAGACCCCACGGACTCAATGAAAATATTTCTATTGCCCCCTTCTGAAATAACGGGTGGCAAAATTATAATACAGAACAAAACAGAAGTTATTTTTTTCATACCATACGAATTTGTGTGTGTATTTTTTTGTTTACATACATCATACACAAAATTACAAATTTTGTTGTTAGATGGTTAAAATACTCAAGGGGACACTAGGTTTTCATTTTATTATTGTGTTTCTAATTTTAGAAAGTGCAGTTTGCTTTTTGGTCACCAGATTGAGACAACCCTATATATTGTGAGCCTCTTTTGAACTTTTTTCAAACTGCATTTTATGACATTTTTACTAGTTTTTTTTTCCAACAGTTTTTATTGCATTTTAAACTCAAATGTTTTTTGATTTAGGATTTTAGATGTTCAGACACAATTCTGTGTTGATGTTCTAAACCATCTTAGAAGTGTTTTCTAGCCATGGTGTTAAGTATATGGTGAAAGTTTCATGAATATTCGTGATATTAATTGAGGATGCCTTCTTTGATAGTTGGACTTTGAGCTGGCAACTCTAAACATCCACTATTAATGCAATAAAAGCTCTTAATGTTTTCAGAGACTGCAATGACCTTTGTCTCTGGTGTCAAATGCAGCATAACAGCACATGACAAAAAGAACACAGTCAAGAATGTATACCCTGTAGCCCATCTGTTTCTTACAAAGCTTATCCAGTCACTATGAAAAAATAGAAAATGAAGGCTACTGGTTGAGGAGTATGTCTTCTTATAGGCTCTCCTAATCCGGTTTAGTGGCAGATTCTCTCCAAGACCAAAAAGTAAGAGAGTGCTCCTCTGTTGCATTCCTGTAGGTATTCTGCAGGCAGATAATTAAATGGAGAGAATTACATGTTCTCAGAATCAAGTGATAAAAGTATGAAGCAACCTTCTTTCAATCAAGCAGACAACTTAAAGCTCAAAGTAATGTGTTCTTCCATCTTTTACAACAAATCAAGCCCAAAGGTGGCCATGCATCATCACCAGCATCTGCAAATTATCACGGTCAACACTTAAAAACAGTGGATGCAAGGCATTTAAAATTAAGAGGTATGCATACCTCCCGACCACTTAACTCCATGAATCTGGATAAAGCCTTAAATAATGTAAGGCAAAGGCTAAAAAGAAAGGTACATATTTTAAATACTGCTCTTATAAAACTAGAAAGTTATGTACATTCATATGCATTTTCTGGAGGATATGCAAGTCTGAAACTCATCAGCAACTTCAACCTGCAATGATTTGCCAGCAAACCACAAATTTTATGAGGAATAAAAAAAGTCACAAAATGTGGACATTCAGTGAAAATCTGGACAGTTGACGGGGAGGTATGAAACTTCTAATGACCAAACTTATTACGAGGGTAACACTGATCATTTTTAGATATACTTCTGAATGTGTTTGTGTGTGACACGAGTGTATGACAGAGACAGATTTTATATATATATATATATATATATATGGTTCATAGGTAGGTACTAAGCTATTAGCCATCGACCCAAGGGCCTACGTAAGCCTAGCCAATAAGGTTCCCTGGCTACTTTATAACGGGTCTAATAAGTGTCGAGTAGAGGGGAACAATGACCTATTTCCTGGATGAGAAACCATGTAGAAGGATTTCCTGACTACTGTGGCGAAGTGGTTATCAAAGGAGAGACTACTGTCCACCTGGGTCCCAAGGTCTCATCACATATTCGGCGTTAAGTAGACTGCCGCCTATGTGGTAGTTCATGGGTACAGAGTTTTTACCAAAGGGGATGACAATTCACTTTTTGGCACGGAGCTTGAGATCATGACTCTGACACCAGGCAGCTGTCTCAGTGAGGCCCTTCTGTAGGATGTCCACATCATTTGGGGACTCTACTATGACTCCTAGTTTGCAGTCATCTGCAAACTTTGTTAGCCAAAGGCCTTCTGTGCTACCCTGCACTTCAGAGAAGCAGATACCAAACAGGAGAGGTCCCAGGACTGAACAGTGTGGTACTCCAGTCGTCACTAGTTTGAAGTCAGATTTGGAGTCTGCAACTTTTACAGTGTGGGTTCTGTCAGTGAGCTAAGCTGGCAACCCATCTTGTGACATAGGGATTTATACCTAGTTTAGCGAGTTTAGCTATAATTCCAGAATGGGAGATGGCATTGAAAGCCTTGGCGAGATGAAGATAGGCTGTGTGAACCACCTTAACCTCGTCTACGGCTTTGGTGACTGCCTCAAAGAAGTTGAATAGGTTCAGGAGGCATGATCTGCCTTTCACAAACCTGAAATGGGTGGAGTCTAGTGTTTGGAGGTTACCAAAGTCTGTTTACGAGTTCCATGATGATACATTCCATGACCTTACAGACCAGGCTCGTCAGGCTTATAGGGCGATAGTTCCCGGGATCAGTGGTGGCTCCCCCTTTGTGGAGTAGGATAACTGTTGCTGTGCGCCGCTCAGTGGGCACAAAGCCTGATGTGAGGCTATGACTGAACATGGTGCTTAGGTGGGGAGCCAGTTTGTTCTGAAGTTAGTGTAAAACGCAGCCTGGGATGTTGTCCGGTCTCATGGATGAGGTGTTTTTGGCTTTAGAGTGCAGCTTTTGTCCTGCATAACTGTGATTACAGGGACTCTGCAGTCTTCCTGTATAGATTTGGGCCCTTTAGGGGGGTGAGAAGGGGGTAAAGTTAGCACTGAACCCATCTGCGAAGATGTTGGCAATAACAGTTGTTTCTGTAGTTTTTGTGCCGTCGTGCTGTAACTCAAGAGCAGATCTGTGCGTGGTCATTGAGATTCTTGACATAGCTATAAAATGCTTTGTGGTTGTCCCTAGAATCAGGGGCGATTTTGTTTTTGTAGCTAGCTTTGGATGATTTTATAAGGGATCTCAGCATCTTACGGAGGCTGACAGGGAGCTCCTCCACTCATGGGATTTTACTCAAAGCACTTGTTCTTGTTTTACATCAAAAATAAGATTAAAAAACTGTACATATACACATAAATATATATATATATATATATATATATATATATATATATACACACACACACACACACACACACACACACACACACACATTACCTTCATATGACGGAAACATTTCAGTCCAACCAAATGACAAACTTCATTTCACCGACACTTCATTTGACTGACAATTAGTACTGGCAGCGTCTAGAGCACTGCAAGGCAAATAAAATGAATATGTCCTTTTCCCCACTGTAGTGCAACCTTGGCATTAGTATATATAGTTGGGGGGGGGGGGGGGAGGCACTAAAACAATATAAAACCAAAAACTGAGAATGCAACATGAAACTAAGTGGGGGACTGTGCCCCCCACACCCCCCCAACTATACATACTAACTCCAGGGTCGCACTACAGTGGGGAAAAGGACATATTCCTTTTACTTGCCTTACAGTGCTCCAAACACTGCCAGTACTAATGGTCAGTCAAATGAAGTGTCAGGTAAACCCATAATATATTACACACACACACACCTCTCATATTATATATATATATATATATATATATATATATAAATATAAATAAATAGAGACAGACAAACGCGCATTTGGACATCCAGCTCAATAGCAAGCTGACGTTTGACCACCAAGTTGCTTCTGTTGTACAGTAAGCTTTCTATATGGCCTACTTCATAATGCATCTCATCCAGGGATAAAGCGGCGATAACATCCCTGTATTCTTCCCTTATAAAGCCAAATATTGAGTACAACGTCCCTTTCAGCATGTACCTTGCAGGGCACATGCAGCAGCTGGAGAGACCAGAGGTTCCTCACCAGGAGAATCCAGGGCCTCAAACATCTACCCTACATAGATAGGCAAAAAGCCTTGTCCCTCTACTCAGTTTCATACAGACTCCTCAGAGGTGACCTCTGTCTGGCATACAAAGCAATCTCAAATCCCGCCTTGATGGGACTGCTGCATATCCCCAAGTCAAGCTCCACTCAAGTAACCCGCATGCACATCTCAACCTGGTTGTTAACAATAGGACTTGCTCATAGGTTGTTACTAGGCTATCGGCCCTAGGGCCTATACAAGCCTAGCCATAACAATTCCATGGCTATTTCTTCCCACACTATTTACTTCCCTGGACCCCTGTCTAGCAGGGCGACTGACATGATCCCTGGGGTGAAATTCTTTTCGCCCATCCAATCGTCAAGGTTCCTTTTGAAGAGGGCCAAAGAGGCGCTCTGCTTGACATGTATGGGCAGTCTATTCCAGATTCTGGGGAGTCTCTGGGCAGGAATCTATCCCTCCCAGCATGTTTTGTTTATTGCGATGACAAGGTTTAGATCCCTGAAGCATGTGGCTCTGAGGGATTGGGATTTCTTTAAGTGTAGCATGTCCAACAGCTCTGGGTTTGACATGGCCTTGTATTTTTAGCAGAGATCGCCTCCGAGTAGATGATATGCAACATAGTAGAGCTGGAGTTTTTTTTAGATGGTCAGCTTAGGGCATCTGCTTTAGGCCTGTGATTCTTTTAGAGAGGTATTTCTGCGGCCTTTTAAGTTGTTGCAGATGTCTTGAGAGGTACATACCAAATGGGGCATTGTATGATATAATGGGTCTAATGAGGGATGAGTACAGTGGGACAGTGACCTTTTTTTCTGGATGAAAAGCCCTTCGTGATGGAGGTGTGCCACATAGAAGGATTTCCTGACTGTTGTGGCAATGTGGTTATTGAAGGCGAGACCATGGTCCACTGGTGTCCCTAAGTCTCTTACCACACTATCGGTGTTTAGTGTACTGCCACCTCTGTGGTAATTCACGGGTACATGTTTTTTCCCCAAAGGGGATAACTATACATTTCTTGGCATTGAGCCTGAGCCCATGGCTCTGGCACCAAGCATCTGTTTCCGTAAGGCCCTTTTGTAGAGTATCCACATAATTTGGGGATTCAATAATGGCTCCCAGTTTGCAGTCATCTGCGAACTTTGTTAGTCAGAGTCCCTTAGTGTTGGCCTGTACTTCAGAGAAGTAGATGCCAAACAACAGCGATCCCAAGACTGAACCCTGAGGTACTCCACTTATCTGGAGCTGGATTTGAAGTCTGCTACTTTTACAGTGTGGGTTGTCAGTAAACCAGTTGGCAACCCATCGAGTGACGTAAGGATTAATGCCCAGCTTAGCAAGTTTATCTATGATTCCAGAGTGGGGGATGGTGTCAAAGGCCTTGGCGAGGTCCAGACAGGCTGTGTGGACTGCCTTACCCTCGTCCACGGCTCTAGATACTGATTTTAATAAGTCAATCAGGTTCAGGAGACAAGATCGGCCCTTCACGAACCCAAACTGGGTGGGGTCCAGTGTTTGAAGGTTGCCAATGTCTTTGTTTACAAGTTCCATGATAATACGTTCCATGTCCTTGCAGATCAGGCTTGTCAGACAGAGGAGGCGGTAGTTCCTGGGATCCAAGGTGGGCCCCCTCTTGTGGAGTGGGATAACTGCAGCTGTGCACCACTCGGTGGGCATGAAGCCTGGGGTGAGGCTATGATTAAACATGACACTTAAGTGAGGTGCCAGTTCACCTTGTAGTTCATGTAGTACACAGCCCAGGTCATCTGGTTCTATGAATGCTGTATTCTTAGCTCTGGAGAATGTGTTTTCTACCTGTGGGGCCGTTATTACCGGAATTTGGCAATATTCCGGTATTGAGATGGGCCATTTAGGGGCTGAGAGGGGGGTGAAGTTGGCACTGAATTGATCTGCCAGGGTATTGGCAATATCATTGGGATCAGTATATTTAATGCCATTCTGTTGTAGCTCAAAGCAGATCTGAGCATTGCCAATTAGAAGATTGACATAGTTTGGCAGGGGACTACCAGATTTGGCTTCCTTTTTTTGGAGGAGTGCACCTTGGTTCTATTTGGAGTGGCATGATTCATGCATGAGTGGATGTGCTCATACAGTGCCTCAGTGTAGGATTCAGTAGTTGAACTTTCAGTTCCCGTCTGCATGAGTGTCATGAAGTTTGTCACTTCTGACTTGAGTAGCATGAAGTTGGCTTTGGAGAAGTTTTTATTGAGGTTTCCTTACAGGGGGGTAGGGGTGGGATCTGGATATTAAGGGCGATTCGCTTATGGTCAGACCTGACCAACGAGGGGGGTGACCATAGGTGTGGAGCATTGATTTCCCATGTTGGTAATGACCAGGTCTAGGATATTGGAGCCCCTGGTGGGACTAGCTGATCCAGGGCATTGGAATTTATGAATTCCAAGAACCGTTGGGCAAAGGTGTTGGTACAAGAGTAGTTTTCCCAGTTAATGGCAGAGTAGATGAAATCACCCAGTATTAGGGTGATTGGTTGTATCTTAATATTTTCCAGTATGTTTAGAAAGGTGTACAGAGAATCTTGGGGCATGGTGGGGATCTGTAGCAAGCTACAATCTGGATTGCAGTCTTACCTAGTGTTAGCTGCACCTGGAGAATTTCAGACACATTGTGTTGGGCAACTAGTCTGGCGGCGTGAATATGGACACTCCTCCACCTTTAGTGTTTCGGTCCTGGTTTGGCGGACGAAATGTGTGGTAAGAGTTGTAGCCTGGTATTGCAGGGGTGCTCTCTGGAGCCTTGAACCAGGTCTCAGTTACTGCACAGATATTGATGTTCTTCATTTTTAGGAGTGCCTCGAGAGTGTGCATTTTGAGATTTAGACTTCTAGAATTGGAGTAGCATTACCTTCAGAAGTTGCATGCTTGTACCAGTTACAGTGGTGGTTTTTGTCAGAGATGTCCTAGAGATTCCCCATCTGTGGAATAGACTCCCTCTCCATGTCAAATATAGTACCTCATTATCCGTTTTTAAGCACAACCTGGATAACTGGATGGGAAACAGAAAATAGACCCTTGGGACTTTTACTATTACTGCTTGGTGTAACTCATTCTAAGCCTTTTAGTTTAAGCACTTGGGCTTCAAACCAGTTTTACATTAAGAAGGTTTGTGGTCTGCACTGTAGTGGCAGAACATGTAGCTTACATCCTTCCAAGTTGGGAACTGCTGATTTAGAACAACAGACACTGAGCCCTCAAAGTGTAACAATTCTGGTTTAAGCACTTGGGCTTCAGGCCAGTTATTTTACATTAAGAGGGTTCATGGTCTGCACTCGTGGGAGGAGAGGATGGACTCTGCCCTTCTGAGCTGGGAATTTCTGGTTAAAGGCTTATAGTGCCTGCATATTTGAACTGCTTCTTACTGAAATTGGTACACCTTGTTTGCTGTAGCATATACTAGATCCAGGCCTGCTGAATCTAGCTTTGTTTGTATAACTTGAGCACTAATCCAGACATTCTTTAGAGTATTCAATTGTATTTATTATTAAAGTGTAGCTATCATTCTAAGTCTTTTGGATTAAGCACTTGGGCTTCAGACCAGTTGTTTTACATTAGGAAGGTTTGTGGCCTGCACTGTGGTGGCAGGACATGTAGCTTACATCCTTCTAAGTTGGGAACTGCTGATTGAGGGCTCAGTGTCTGTTATTCTAAAAGTGTATTAGTTCTGGTTTAAGCACTTGGGCTTCAGGCCAGTTATTTTACATTAAGAAGGTTTGTGGTCTGCACTCTTGTGGGAGGAGAGGCTGGACTCTGCCCTTCTGAGCTGGGAATTTCTGGTTAAGGGCGTATAGTGCCTGCATATCTGAACTGTTTCTTACTGAAATTGGTACACCTCGTTTGCTGTAGCATAGACTAGATCCAGGCCTGCTGAATCTAGCTTTGTTTGTATGCTTGTTTGTCTGATTTTAGAGGTGACCTACCTGAAGTTGATGCCTTCATTACCTCTATTAATTCCTCTACTGAATTCTTAAAATTCACGTATAAATTTTCTAGTCTTGAAATTGACTACCTGGACATTAGATTAACCAAGGACTTTGAGACTCATTCCTACATCTCAAATATTTATAGAAAAAGCCCGTACTGCAACCTTTTTTGCACTTCTCGAGTCACCACCCCTTCAAACAGAAAAAAGCCATAATTAAGGGCCAACTAGTGAGGGCGGCAAAGATGTGCAGTACTCTTGAAGCCTTTCAAGAAGAATGTGACCTGTTGCTCGAGATGTTTTCCAGCAGAGGCTACCCTATTCACCTTATCCGTGAACTCACTTCGGAAGTCCACACAAAGAGATTAAATGGCTTCTTCAAAGCCATTTTGAGTGGGAACAAGGATGTCATGCCTCCCACCCCATCTTCGAACATTTCAAACGATCCATCCAATTTAAACTCAATAATGGTTGAAACGCCACCTTATTCAACCTCTTTTGACCCATCCTCTAGTTACATTATGACCTTCAGCCTAGATACGAAGGCAATAATGACTATCTTACGTAAGAACTGGGATTTTATTTCAAGTAATTCTTCACTTCTTGACAAATTTGGCCCATACCCTAGATTTGTGTTTAAAAGAAACAACAATTTAAAAGAGTTATTACAAAGGTCTTCTTCAAAAACATCTTTTAATAGAAAAGTGGGCATGTTTCCATGTGGCTTCTGTAATAGGTGCCATAATGTCAGATCAGGGTATACGTTTAACATTCGTAATAAAAAATACACTATCAGATTCCCACTCAACTGTGAAAGTTAATCTATTGTTTATGTGGCCTTTTGCGATTGCTGCCCTTCCTTCTACATCGGTAAAACCGAGACCGCATGTATGAACATCTATATGCGATCAAGAACAAAAATGACAGCAACGCATTGGCTAGGCACATAATTAACCAACCGGGCCATAGTTTCGCTTTTATGGCAATAGACCAAATACAGGGTAACATTAGGGGGGGTCCCATTCCACTGCTCCTTGAACTTTGTGAACTCGAGTGGCAACTTAGAACGGATGCATTTAATTATCCAGCATTAAATGATAACTGTAATATTTCCTCAGTTTTAAAACTGAGAAGTTACTTGAGATAATAAACTTTTCTGATGTAATGTTTCAACTTAAGTTGCATATTTACTTACTTCTGATTCATATTGTATCCTCCTCTTATGAGCCCCCATGTTGTAAACTAACCCCTGCATATGCGTTAGTAGGCATTCATAAGGTCTTTAGTGGACTCACACTATTAATTCATTGCTCTTTACAGAGTATTCCCCTTCTTAAGAATGCGAGTCTTTTCATTTTATATATATTTACTTCTTATGGTACCTCCCAAGGGGATATATACACAATGCCTTTTTAATTTATACTTTCAGTGTTTAAAAATGTTGTTTTTAACCATTTTATTGATATGTGTAAAATGTGAAAAAATTGCTTTGATTCTTAATGTATTTACATCAGTTCCATTGGTTTTGACATCACTTCCTTTCTTAATTAATTTAAAAACTGACTTAGAGTGATTAGTAGTTGTTTTTTTACTCTGAAGAAGCTGTGTCAGTGTACATGGTTACTAATAAATTCTTTGCGTTAAGTTAACTGTTTCGCTATTCATTGGAATAGCATTTCAAATTTCAACTCACTATTCGCTGGAGCAAGGAGTCCGAGCCTTTTTGTTTGTTTTTAAGAGTAGATGAAATCACCCAGTATTAGGGTGATTGGTTGTATCTTAATATTTTCCAGTATGTTTAGAAAGGTGTACCGAGAATCTTGGGGCATGGTGGGGATCTGTAGCAAGCTACAATCTGGATTGCAGTCTTACCTAGTGTTAGCTGCACCTGGAGAATTTCAGACACATTGTGTTGGGCAACTAGTCTGGTGGCGTGAATATCCTTGGTGAATATGGACACTCCTCCACCTTTAGTGTTTTGGTCCTGGTTTGGCGGACGAAAAGTGTGGTAAGAGTTGTAGCCTGGTATTGCAGGGGTGCTCTCTGGAGCCTTGAATCAGGTCTCAGTTACTGCACCGATATTGATGTTCTTCATTTTTAGGAGTGCCTCAAGAGTGTGCATTTTGAGATTTAGACTTCTAGAATTGAGTAGCATTACCTTCAGAAGTTGCATGCTTGTACCAGTTACAGTGGTGGTTTTTGTCAGAGATGTCCTAGAGATTCCCCATCTGTGGAATAAGACTCCCTCTCCATGTCAAATATAGTACCTCATTATCCGTTTTTAAGCACAACCTGGATAACTGGATGGGAAACAGACCCTTGGGACTTTTACTATTACTGCTTGGTGTAACTCATTCTAAGCCTTTTAGTTTAAGCACTTGGGCTTCAAACCAGTTTTACATTAAGAAGGTTTGTGGTCTGCACTGTAGTGGCAGAACATGTAGCTTACATCCTTCCAAGTTGGGAACTGCTGATTTAGAACAACAGACACTGAGCCCTCAAAGTGTAACAATTCTGGTTTAAGCACTTGGGCTTCAGGCCAGTTATTTTACATTAAGAGGGTTCATGGTCTGCACTCGTGGGAGGAGAGGATGGACTCTGCCCTTCTGAGCTGGGAATTTCTGGTTAAAGGCTTATAGTGCCTGCATATTTGAACTGCTTCTTACTGAAATTGGTACACCTTGTTTGCTGTAGCATATACTAGATCCAGGCCTGCTGAATCTAGCTTTGTTTGTATAACTTGAGCACTAATTCAGGCATTCTTTAGAGTATTCAATTGTATTTATTACTGCTTGGTAGAAACTTGATTAAAGTGTAGCTATCATTCTAAGTCTTTTGGATTAAGCACTTGGGCTTCAGACCAGTTGTTTTACATTAGGAAGGTTTGTGGCCTGCACTGTGGTGGCAGGACAGGTAGCTTACATCCTTCTAAGTTGGGAACTGCTGATTGAGGGCTCAGTGTCTGTTATTCTAAAAGTGTATTAGTTCTGGTTTAAGCACTTGGGCTTCAGGCCAGTTATTTTACATTAAGAAGGTTTGTGGTCTGCACTCTTGTGGGAGGAGAGGCTGGACTCTGCCCTTCTGAGCTGGGAATTTCTGGTTAAGGGCGTATAGTGCCTGCATATCTGAACTATTTCTTACTGAAATTGGTACACCTCGTTTGCTGTAGCATAGACTAGATCCAGGCCTGCTGAATCTAGCTTTGTTTGTATGCTTGTTTGTCTGCTTATTTCCCTGAAACGCTAATTCCGCCTAAAACGTGGCTTTTCAGCGCTTCTGTGGATCCCTAGTGATATCTGCATTGCTTACTGTACTTATTTCCTTGTTTCACTTGAACGAAAGTTACTGTTTGTCGTTTTTGCATTTAAGTTACCTGGCACTTGCTCACTAAAGCAATTATAAAAGTCAGCACTAACAAATTAAAAGCACTACACCCTCACAAACTCCCCTCGAGTACCTTGTTCCCCACTGGCCCTTTTTTCCAATTAT
The DNA here is from genome assembly GCF_019279795.1 of Protopterus annectens. NCBI lineage: Eukaryota > Metazoa > Chordata > Ceratodontiformes > Protopteridae > Protopterus > Protopterus annectens. The sequence continues at coordinate 1,117,930,564 of NC_056743.1, forward strand.
AAATGAATTCCCAATACTATTCTAGCATGTCCAAAGGTCAGTTGTCAGTCTCCTCTCCGGTCCAGCTGGTGAATCTGGGAATCTTGAGGCAATGTTACAACTGCCTCATGTACACAGACAACCCTCTCCTCCTCCCAACAAATTCCAACACGAGAGATGCAACCATATAGCCAAACCGGAGGCTAAGCTCTCTCAACGTAGTACTGGCGTAACCAGTCAGGAGGAGAAGGAAACCACACTCACTACAATTACAGTCTCACATAGACCTACCACGACAGCAAACCAAACACAAACACACAAAAACATACTCTGAGGCTCTAAATAAAAATCTGCCTAAGCAGCAGAGACCTCCAAAGCAGACACCCAACCAACAAAGCCAGTGTGCCGAACTGTCACAGCCCTTAAGGCTAAACAACACACCTGATACACTTGTAATAGGTGACTATATCGCCAGGCACACTGACGTCCCGCTCACCAGGCTGAAAAAGGAGAAGGTCACGGTACGCTGCCTGTCGGGCACTAGGATCCGCCACATAACACAAGCAAAACAAAACCAACGAAAGGAACCAGAAAACCCAAAAGCGGCAACGTTACGATAACAGTTACAATACTCCACACGTTGTCACAAGTACTAGAGTGCTGCAGTTGGAATAAAACTCTCCTTGGTATTATAAATCACGGAACAATTCTATTTATTGTTGAAAAGACTTGAAGTGTTATAATTTAATACACTTTTCTTATATAGACATTTCTTACATAGACAGTTCCATACATAACTATTGTATCAGTAGGCAAAAGTCAGAAAACGCATTAGCTAGACACGGTTTGGAAAACGAAGGGCACAGTTTCAAATTTAAAGCGATAGAGCAAATTATTGAGGATCCAAGATGTAAGTATGAACCATTAAAACTAGAAAGAAAAGAACTAGTATGGCAATTGAGAACCAATGCAAACCAATACCCAGGCATTAATGAAATGTCCTCCATTAAATGTATATTGAGATTAAAAAATATGGAGAGATGAGATGTATGGAACTGTCTATATAAGAATCTATAGAAGAATCTATAGAAGAATCTATAGAAGAATCTATAGAAGAATCTATATAAGAATCTATATAAGAATCTATATAAGAATCTATATAAGAATCTATATAAGAATCTATATATATAAAAATTTTATAAAATTGTCCATGACGAAATGAATTTATTAAATTTAGTGTCTGGCTATTCTTACACATATAATAATAATAATAAAAAGTTAGTCCAGTTAATAATAATAATAATAATAAAAAATAATAATAAAAAATTTAGTCCAGATAATAATAAAAAGTTAGTTCAGTTAATAAAGAGGTAGTCCACTCAGTAACAACTAAAATTAATTTAATTATTAATTAGTAATTCATAATAATAATAAAAGTTTAATATTTTATATAACATCAGTTATATAATAATAATTATTAATTTTTACACATTTCTATAAGGTTAACTAGTGTTGAAAATGGTATCTTAGTAGCAACAATTAATAATTAATAATAACACCAATAATGACAAATATGGTTGAACAGGTCGATCTACTATGGCAATAGCTTCAATTCATATAACTGGGGATTTAATTTCAAACTATTGGAGCCTACATGTAATAAAACATACTCGTATAATAATTAATTCTAGCAGGGAGAGTTTTTAAGAAAATGTGGTTTTTAAGAAAATGTGGTTTTTAAAAATGGTGTTTATGTTTTTTATAGATTTTTTATTTATTTGTTATATATATTTTTATATATTTTCTCATGGTGTCAAATGAATCAGATGTGCTAATAGCACCCAATTAATTAAGGAAAATGCTACATATGCTATATAACACACACAAAAATACACTAATATGTGGTTACGTTCTTATTTTTAAAAATGGTATAAAAACATAGAAGTATTAAGGAAGAATGTATATATGAGCATTTTTACCAATTTAATTATTAATTAGTTAATATGGCTTACATATAAAAAGGGTTGAATGCATTTGATGTTGTCTTCAAAAGTGTATTAAATTATAACACTTCAAGTCTTTTCAACAATAAATAGAATTGTTCCGTGATTTATAATACCAAGGAGAGTTTTATCCCAACTGCAGCACTCTAGTACTTGTGACAACGTGTGGAGTATTGTAACTGTTATCTTCCTTTCGTTGGTTTGGTTTGTTGACATAACACAAGCACTCAGGTCACTCCAAGGCAAGTAGAAATATGACTCGGTCACTGTCCATGCTGGTGTGAATGACCCGAGACGTACCTCCCTAGACTACATGAAAAGAGAGACAGAGGATCTCTCTCAGCATGTAGCCCAGGCCGGTATGACCCTGACCTTGAGTAGCATCTTACCCTCACCAAAAATGATGCCACAATATGAAGACAAGATGATCAATTTCAACAACTGGCTTAAGTATTGGTATCATACAAAGGGGAATCCAATGCCTGTCAGCCCGGGATGACATGCTCGACAAGCCACGATGCTTCGCTAGGGATGGCCTGCACCTGTCACCCCCTGAGCTTTCGGATATTGGCAAAGGCTCTTGCTTCCCCCATAGTGCCTTTTTTAGGCAAGGCTCAAAAGACAAACCCACCTCCATAGGTATCACAAGGGATAAGAAACCAAGATTAATGCTACTCAACGCCAGAAGTCTAAACCTCAAGATGCCGCACTCGAAACTCTCCTTAGCATGGAGAAGATCGATATCTGTGCAGTAACAGAAACCTGGTTCAAGGCTCCCGAGAGTACCCCAGCACTACCACGTTATACCTCATACCATGCTTTTCGGCCCCAAAACTTGGACTGAACCACAAAAGGAGGGGGAGTATCAATATTCGTCAAAGATACCCACACCTCCAGGTTGGTGGCACAGCACGAAGCATCAGAGACTACATATGTGCAACTAACAGTGGGTAAAACTGCCTTCCAGTTTACAGCCTGCTACAGACCACCCTCCCAAACCCAGGAACCCCACACGGCCTTCCTGAGAACACTGGACAATATGAAGGTCTCTCCAAACACCATTATATTGGGTGACCAACTACCCAAACGCAGACTGGGAGCATTACTCTAGCTCCAACACCCTAGCCCAAAGGTTCATAGAATTTATAAACTCAAATGCTATGGAACAACTTGTTACCACTCCCACAAGAGGGGAAAACATACTGGACCTGATCACCAACATGGGGACTATGCTCCAGACCAGAAGTGTATCCCTCACTGGTAAGATCAGACCATAAACTAATCTCACTGGATAGTCACATCCCGACCCCACCCCCTGCCCAGAAAACCACAGTGAAAAACTTCTCTAAAGCAAATTTCACACTCCTCAAAACCGAGGTGGAATCCTACAAAGCCCCCGAGCCTGTGGAAAATACAGCCCAGACCGCAGAATCCTTTATAAACGCATTCTATGAACACCTACAGGAATGCATGGATCATGCAATCCCAAATAAAACCAAGACCCAATCCACCAAAGGCAGACGTCCTGTCTGGTGGACCCCAGCCATAAACAAACTATACACTAGAAGGAGGAAGCTACTACATGATAGAGCAAAATCCCAAAAAGGGAAGGCATCTCTGATCAGTATTAGCAAAAAACTACGGGCACTCATAAAATCATCTAAGGCCAGCTTAGAGAGAAAAACTGCACAGGACACCAAGGATAATAACAAGGCTTTCTTTAGTTATGTTGGGAACCTGGGTGGGAATTCCCAGATATGCTCAGAATTAGTCCAAAATGACAAAAAATACATCAAACCCACAGACATTACCAACATCCTAGCTGACAAGTTCAGCACAAACTTCCCGCCCCTCCCCACCAAAAGGGCAAATACCCATCCCAGCAGAGTGCTGCCCCCCTGACATCTCAGATGCTCAGGTAAGAGCCGCCCTCTCCAAAGCAAAAAACACAGCATCAATGGGACCAGACTGTGTCCCGGGCTGTGTCCTACATGAACTCCAAGAAGAGCTAAACCCAAACATAAAACTACTGCTCAATCTCAGCCTTACTACAGGATATGTACCCAAAGAGTGGCGTACAGCAACCGTGGTCCCTCTCCACAAAGGTGGTGCCTCAACGGATCCTGGAAACTATCGCCCCATAAGCCTGACTAGCTTGGTCTGCAAAGCTATGGAAAGGATCATCATAGACCTCATAAATAAAGATAGTGGGGACCTACAGACACTGGATCCTGCCCAGTTCGGCTTTGTTAAGGGCAGATCCTGCCTCTTAAACCTGGTCGATTTCTTTGAAACAAGTCACCAAGGCCATTGACAAGGGGAAGGTGGTCCACACAGCCTACCTGGACCTCGCAAAAGCCTTCGATACAATACCCCACTCTGGCATTATAGATAAGCTCACCAGCTTATTAAATATAAACCCCTATGCCATTAGATGGGTTGCAAACTAGCTCAAGGACAGAACCCACATGGTTAGAATTGATGGAGCCATGTCAGACTCCAAACCAGTTACAAGTGGCGTCCCACAAGGCTCAGTCCTGGGACCTCTCTTGTTCGGTATATATTTCTTGGAGGTACAGGCCAACACAGAAGGACTGTGGCTGACCAAGTTCGCAGATGACTGCAAACTGGGCGCCATAATCAACTCTCCAGCCGACACAAGCATCCTCCAAAAGGGCCTCATAGAAACAGACAACTGGTGCCAGAGCCATGGCCTCAAGCTAAACGCCAAAAAGTGTATAGTCATCCCTTTTGGCAAAAACAAAGTGCCTACAAACTACCACATAGGTGGTAATCCATTAAGTACAGAAAAAGTAATTAGGGACCTGGGGACCCTAGTTGACAGCAATCTCTCTTAACAACCACGTGGCCAAAGTGGTTAGAAAAACATTTTATATAGCCCACCTAATCATGAAGGGATTCACATCTAGATCAGGGGAGGTCATCGTGCCTCTTTACTCATCCCTCATCAGGCCCATAATTGAGTACAATGCCCCTTTTGGGATGTACCTTACCAGACACCTGCAGCAACTGGAAAGACCTCAAAAGTACCTCACCAAGAGGATCAAAGGGCTCAAACAGATGCCATATGCTGCCCGGTTAAAGAAACTCCAGCTCTACTCAGTGGCATACCGCCTGCTCAGAGGTGATCTGTGCCTGACGTATAAAGCCATGTCCAACCCGGAATTAATGGACATGCTGCACCTCAGAAAATCCAAATCCCATCGAGCTACACGCTCGAGAGACTTGAACCTCAGCACTGAAATAAATAGGACATGCTGGAGGGACAGATTCATAACCCAGAGGCTCCCTTCACTCTGGAATAAAATCCCAGTCCAGGTTAGGCAGAGTCCCTCATTGACTCTCTTCAAGAGGAATCTTTATGAGTGGATGGGAGATCGTAGGTTTACCCCGGGTATCACTTCTGTGTCACTGTTAGAGGCACAGTATACTAACCTCGAAAAAGGTCATAGCAAAATTAATTTAATATGGGTGACGAAGCCAAACACACTCTGGCTAGACTTATAAATGCCCTAGGGCAGATAGGTTCATAGGTTCATACTAGGCTATGATTCCACCTGTGCCCTGCTGACAGGGGCTTTGGGTGCTGGCATGGGCTCAAATTCTGGCTAGACTTATAAGGGCTTCGGGGCCAATAGCCTAGTAACTTTCAATGATCCTATACATACATATATCTACATACACACAAATTTCTGTACACACACACTTGTATACAGATTAGACAGATATATAGGAGCGCTACAAAATCCCGAGACCAAAATCTTGAAAGTACAAAATATTGAAAACTTAAATTACTGAATCTCATAATACTGAAAACACAGAGGATACCAAACACTTACTATTCATAGGTATCAGCCCTAACTATACAAGCCTAGCCATAACAATTCCCTGGATATTTCTTCCACACTATTTACTTCCCTGGACCCCTGTCTAGCAGGGTGACGGAAATTCACCCCTGGGATCATGTCATTTCTCCCATCCAATCGTCAAGGTTCCTTTTGAAGAGGGCCAAAGAGGCACTCTGCCTGACATGTATGGGCAATCTATTCCAGAGTCTGGGGAGTCTCTGTGTCAGGAACCTATCCCTCCAGCATGTTTTGTTTATTGTGATGACAAGGTTTAGCTCCCTGGAGCGTGTGGCTCTGAGGGATTGGGATTTCTTTAAGTGTAGCATGTCCAACAGCTCTCGGTTTGACATGGCCTTGTATGTTAAGAAGAGATCGCCTCTGAGTAGACTATATGCGACAGAGTATAGCTGGAGTTTTTAAGGCGGTCAGCATAGGGCATCTGCTTTAGGCCTGTGATTCTTTTAGTGAGGTATTTCTGCGGCCTTTCCAGTTGTTGCAGATGTCTTGATTCTATGATATTCCAGCACAAGTACATACAGAAACAAATAAGACAAACCATATTACTCTCCTCCAAGTATAAGGGGGCAAGTTCCCCCACACTCCCTGCTACTTAACTATATCATCTCCAAGATCGCACTTAGTGAAGTGCAATCTCAGAGTTGATATATTTAAATAGCAGGGAAGTGGGGGTGCTTGCCCTCCTGCTTATAGTTGAAGGCTAATGTGTTTCAGTATGTACTTGTGCTAGAATATAAGTAGTGCTGGTATTCTGTGTGTTTTCAGCATTATGAGATTCAGTATTTTGAGTTTTCAGTATTTTGAACTTTCAAGATTTTGGTCTCAGGATTTTGTATTGCATTATATACATACATATAGATATACATAAACTGGATATAAAAAGTGTACACACCCCTGTTAAAATGCCTGGTTTTTGTGATATATATAAAAAATGAGACCACAATAAATCATCATTTCAAAACTTTTCCCACCTTTAATGTGACATATAACCTGTACAATTCAATTGAAAACAAAAATCTGTTGGGGGGGGGTATAAAAAAAAACATACAATAAGCTGGTTGCACAAGTGTGCACACCCTTATACTAATACTTTGAAGGACCTTTTGATTTAATTACAACATTCAGTCCTCTTTGGTACACACCTGCCATCAATTAAAGAAACTCTGATTAACCCCAAATAAAGTTCAACATTCCTGGTAGGATTTTCCTGACATTTACTCAGTTGCCAGCTACAGCAAAAGCCACAGTTTGCAGAGAGCTTACAAAGCATCTAAGGGATCTCACTGTTGAAAGGTTCAGTCAGAAGGGTACAAAAAAATGTCCACAGTGTTGGATATACAATGGAACACAGTGAAGAAAAGTCATCAAAAAGTGGAGAAAATATGGGACAACAGTGACGTTGGAAAGAACTGGACGTCCCTCCAAAATTGATGAAAAGACAAGGCAAAAACTGGTCAGGGAGGCTGCCAAGAGGCGCTACAGCAACACCGAAGGAGCTGCAAGAATTTCTGGCAAGTACTGGTTGTGTACTACATGTGACAATCTCCAGTATTCTCCATATGTCTGGACTACGGGGTAAGGGTTGCAAGACAGAAGCCTTTTCTTACACAGAAAAACATCCAGGTCCAGTTAAAATTTGCAAAATAATAGTCTCCCAAAAGCATGTGGGAAAATGTGTTATGGTCTGATGACAGAGTTTTAACTTTTTGGCCACAATTCCAAAAAGTACATTTGGCGCAAAAGCACTTTGCATCACCAAAAGAACACCATCCCCACGGTGAAGCATGGTGGTGGCAGTATCATGCTTTAGGGTTGCTTTTCTTCAGCTGGAACTGGGGCTCTAGTCAAGGTGGAGGGACTTATGAACAGTTCCAAATACCAGTCACTTAAGTTCAGGTGTCTGCTAGAAAGCTGAAAATGAAGAGGAATTTCACCTTTCAACACGACAATGACCTCAAGCATACATCCAAATCAACAAAAGAATGGCTTCACTAGAAGAAAATTTAAGTTTTGGAATGGCCAAAGCAGAGCCCAGACCTAAATCCAATAGAAAATCTGTGGGGTGACCTGAAGAGGGCTGTGCAAAAGAGATGCCCTCGCAATCTGACAGATTTGTAACACTTTTGCAAGGAAGAGAGGGAAAATATTTCCAAGTCAAGATGTGCCATGCTGATAAGACTCCTACCTAAAAAGACTAAATGCTGTAATTAAATCAAATAAAAAGATGTTTCAACGAAGTATTAGTTTAAGGGTGTACTCCCCCCCCCCCCCCGACAGATTTGTTTGTTTTTTTTAATTGAACTGTACAGGCTGCAGGTCACTTTAAAGGTGGGAAACGTTTTGAAATGATGATTTATTGTGGTCTCATTTTTTATACCACAAAAACCTGGCATTTAAACAGGGGTGTGTACACTTTTTATATCCACAGTATATATACACACACACATATTTTATATACATATATATATATATATATATATATATATATATATATATATATATATATATATAAAAATTAAAAACAACATACAAAAAGTTAGCTAAGTGCAGTAATGCCCTCCAGGGTGTGTGCTACCATGTAAATAATACCCTTTTAGTGTAAACATTTTCAGTCTCCAGCATCAGGCCTCATTTGCACAACACATACCTTATCAGGGAATTATTGCTTGCTTATAAAAAGTTAATTTGATGAATGGTGGTGGGGGTTGGCATAATGGTTAAGTGTTTCTCAGTCACAAGGTACAGTACTTGATTCTCAGCTTTGAAAGGAAAATTAACTAGGCTTAAAACAGCCCACCAGGGCAGCTAGCCTGATAGTTGTCTATGAACATACAAATTAATATGAATGTCAACTAAACATGTTGGTTTTGTATTAGAACACTACCCCACCAGATGCGCAATAGCAAGGCCCGCCCAAACTCTGCCCACCACCCTGCATGACTGTTTTTGCTACTATTACTCTGAATAAACATGTGAAGACCTTCACCATTAAAATGAATATTCAATATTTTCTAAATAGTTGAATATGCAAGACTTTCTAAATAGTTGAATATGGCCACTGCTGTAAGTGCGCGGTACATAAATCCAAAGTATAGACTATTGAAATGTACGCACATTAGCTGTTATCTACAGAACAAAAAAAAAGAAAAGGAATGCAATATATTATAAAAACTACACTTTAGCAATGATTCAGTTGCTATTCACTGTACACCGATATTACGCAATACTATACACTGCAAACACTAAATGCCTCACGCTTCTGACTACAACCTGAATGCAACTCGCACGACGCACGAACCTAAGCAGCTGTGACATCTAAAACTGCACTTTCATGTTGCTTCTGTAATGTGGCAAGCACCCCCCCCCATAAAGCAATTACTGCTGAACAGTATATTAAAGAAACTTGGAGGTTGTAGGTGGGACTCCCCTCCCAAAAAAAACAATCCCTACAAAACAAATGTAAAGAAACATGGGGGGTGCAGAGGGGCTCGCCCCACTGCTAAAGCAATTCCTCTACAAACATAGTACATACTGAGTTTAACTCCATACTGAAAAACTCCCTTGCAATGGCCCTATTTCAAGCATGCCAAAGCATACCTCTCAAGCGTACAGACATTTGATTTCAGAATTCTTACCCTTCAGAAAATCCATGCTGATGCAAAACCTGTTATTCTATCAATTTTCTAAGTTTGCAAGAGCAATATTTAAAAAGTGTCCATATTTTGGAGGCTTCGTCCCATAGCTCTCATCCTTCCATCTCCAAAATGAGGTACACTCGCCTTCATAATGTGGAACAAATGGCCAAAATGTGGAACACATACTAATGACTTACTAACAACTTCAGCTTGGAAGGTCATAGGATGGTTAAAATATGCTGGTTTTACTTATATTAATTCATTAAAGGATTAATTTCTATTTACCATAGATTTCACTTAAAAAATCCTAACACTGGATGTGTGACAGACTCTTTCAATGAGGAACTTTGAGGAACACGAACTTTAAGACCCCAAATGAGGTACGTTCCTCGTAATGAGGTACCCCCATTATTGGTGGTTTTGTCCAGATTTCTTGCTCGAACAGGTTGAGTGGTATGTGCCAAAGTACGATCGTATGACGAATATTAGCCAAGCCACTTGATAATCTGCATGATTTGTCACTCACCCACATCACACAGGATTGCCATGTCAATCATGCAAACCACACCCATTCCTGCGCGAAAATGGCGGTGGGCTAATGTTCTAATACAAAGCTAAAATGTTCAATTTCTAACACTGAATGCGTGGTAGACGGTAGTCCCTTTCAAAATGAAACGGTCGGTAAGGATCACGAATCTTTTGACTCAAAGCGAGGTGAGGAACACTAGCCCTCATAACGTGCAACAAATGGGCAAAATGTGAACACATACCAATGGCTTACTAACAACTTCAACTGGGAAGGATATAGGATCGTTAAAATATGCTGGTTTTACTTAAAGATATTTTAATTAATATGATTAATTTCCATTTATAATGGATTTCACTTAAAAAAAATTCATAACGCTAAATATGTGCCACAGTCTTTCAATGTGGAACTTTGAGGAACGTGAACTTTAAGACCCCAAACTACGTTCCTCGTAATGAAGCACACTTGAGAGGTATGCCTACAGTTGTCTACTTCGCAAACAAGCGGGAGTTCAATCAATCACGTACAAATCCAAATAAATCAGGGCAGGGACGCTTAAAATATTAGTACTACAAACTTAGCTTACAAACTAGAGAGAGAAGAACATGTAAATTGATACAGTTTCCTGAAATGAAAAGTTTATATAAAATTGCTGTCATTACCAAGTACAATTCCCCAAGTATCTCCAAAAATCACCAGCTTTAGGGGGGAGGGGGCTAAGAGGGAACAAGCTAACATTTCAGTAAACAAAAAAAAGGACAAACTTGAGGTACAAGCAGGGCCCAACACCGTACAACATGGTCAAGCAGGAATATGGCTGAATCACCCCTTACTGGGCGTTTCCTACAACCCACACCACCACTCAAGCGTTCTCACTATGAAAAATGTTCCTAGTTGTTTCACAGTGAAAGGATATGACCCACAATCATTTTTTTAAACTAATAATCACGCTAAATGTTGCTTCACATTAAGACCAGAATGCAACATTTAGCCAACCTATACCTTTTCTACTTGAAGCTGTTGGAAGGGTGATAGCTGTTGCCAGGTTCCATTTGCCAACTTTGTTGCGACTCCAAATAACTTAGAGGACAAGGCTCCTCAATGGACTCCCATATCGCATTCTTGCCTATCCATGAAACTATAAAGAATAAGACTAAGCAAAGGACAAAAAAAGTACAAATATGAAAAGCGCAGCACAATTTATTGCCAAAAACCAAAATGTAACAAAAGAAATACTAAAAGCTCGAAAACTACCAGTAATACAATATGAAATAAAACGTAGACAAGCACCAACAATCATCGCACACATCAACCCTAAAAGCCATTAAATCTGTATTAATTAATTAAATTATACACAAGTGTACTCACTAATGAAACTTCTCAAAGGTTCCAACTCAGTTATACGTCCAAATATCTGGCTTCGCTAAAAGTCCTTCCTTGCCGCTTATATGTGTATTCCCGCCAATCGAGGGCACACACTTGGTTGACAGGGCGTGGCATAACGCTTAGGTGCACCTCATTACGAGGAACGTTTTTTCATTTTGTGTCTTAAAAAGTTTATGTTCTTTAAAGTTCTACGTAGAATTCGCTGTTACGAATTGTTAACTGATGTCTATGGTAAATAGTACTGAATCATATTTATACTTCTAATAAAAGTTCTTATGATAAATTAAGTTGCACATTTAACCATCCTGTGTAATTTTCCGAGTTGAAGTTAGTAATAAGCTGTTAGGTGTTCCACATTTTGCCTATTTGTTCCACTTCCACATTAGGAGAGGCAGTTTTCCTTATGGGTCATGGAAGACTTTAATTACTCCACTATTAACTGGGAAGCCTATACAACAGCAAATGTACAGGCACAGAGATTCCTGGATTTTGTAAACACAAACTCCCTGAACCAGATAGTCAATACACCAACTAAGGTTGCACCCATACTGGATCTGGTCCTCACTAATATGAGAGAGTGCTGTACTGTACACCCTACTGTAATGTCTTCCCTGGTAAAGTCAGACCACAAAATGGTCTCCTTTGAAGTAAAAAATAAAACCTAGACACCCAGCTAAACCTGAAATATTCTGAAACTACTCTAAGGCTAACCGCCTGCTATTAAGTGATAACCTGGCAACATTTCAAGCCCCCATAAACCCAGAGAACACTGCTGCCTATGCAGAACTGTTCACAGAAACCCTGTACAAGCATGTTAATAGCTGCATAGAAGCAGCTGTACCCACCAGGAAGAAATACAAAAATAACTCAAAAAACAAGCCACCCTGGTGGAATCACAAAATCAATAGGATGTATAACAGAAGGAAGAAAAGCATAGCAAACATTAGGAGGTGCAGCTCCCAAGCAGGATAAAATCACTCTCTTAAAACTAAGCAAACATCTCAGAGGACAAATAAAAAGTCTACCAAAGCCAAATTTGATGGGAATTTGGCCTCCCAGGTCATGGGCAACCAGAAGGCATTCCAAGCTATGTCCACAACCTCAAAGGCATTACACAGTTGTGTGCAGAGTGCATTGTAAAATGGAGCCACCTTTACTGAGCCAGAAGATATACCAAACCTACTGGCTGATAAATTCAGCTCCAACTTTACCCCTCTCAACCTTCCCTCAGGAAATATCATCAAATATAACCCCCCTCCCCCCCACTATCACCAAGGAACAGGTCCTTAATGCTCCCTCTAAGACTAAGAACACTGTATCAATGGGTCCAGACAATATTCCAGGATGCCTTCTAAATAGCATGAAACATGACCTATCAGGGCCTCTGGAATTGCTATTTAACTATAGCCTCCAAACCGGCTTTGTGCTGCATGAATGGAGAGCAGCAACCATCATCCCTCTGCACAAAGGCGGGTCATCTACAGACCATGGAAACTACAGATCCCCAAGTCCACTAGTCTTATATGCAAAGCCATGGAAAGAATTATCACGAAAATGATCAATATATATATCATAATGAATATTATTATTATTATTATTATTATTATTATTATAATATAGTAAATCTCCAGACACTGGACCCAACCCTGTTTGGTTTTGTCAAGGGCAGATCATGCCTACTCAATCTGGTGGACTTCTTTGACAAGGTTGCCAAAGCAATGGATGAGGGCAAAATGGTTCACAATGCCTACCTTGACCTGGCCACGGCATTTGACAATACCCCACTCCAGCACTGTTGACAAACTCAAGAGGTTAGGTACAAACTCGCACGTCACCCAGTGGACAGCCAACTGGCTCACAGACAGGACCCAGGAAGTTAGAAATGGCAAGTCCATCTCTACAACGAGGCCAGTTGCAAGTGGAGTCCCTCAGGGGTCAGTCCTTGGACCACTCCTTTTTTGGCATTTACTTCTCTGAAGCCAAGGCCAATGTCAGTGGCAGACTAAATTTGCATAATGATTGCAAATTAAGAGCGGTCACTGAATCCCACACCGACGTAAACGTTCTCCAGGAGGGGCTGACACAAACAAACAACTGGGGTCAGAGCCATGAACTAAATCTAAAAGCAAGAAATGCATAATATCCTTTGGTAAGTCATCCACTCTTGTTAACTATCATATTGGCAACATGCTCTTTAGGGTTGACCCAATAGTCAGGGACTTGGGGACACATACATATTGTAATCTAGCCTTTGACCTTCACGTGTCTACAGTAGTAAGGAAATCCTTCTATGTTGCTCAACTTGTACACAAAAGTATGGCATCCAAGTCCCAGGAAGTCAATGTTCCACTGTATTCAGCATTCAGACTTATCACGGAGTACAATGCCCATTTTTTATGTACCTAACTAGGCATATCCAACAAGTGGAATGTCTACAGAGGTTCCTCACTAAAGGAATACAGGACTTAAGTAAAATGTCCTATGCAGACCGTCTCAAGGCTCTATTCCTGTATTCAGTCTCCTCCAGGCTTTTGAGGGGAGAGCTATGCCTACATATAGGGTATTGTCAGACCCCACTCTGATGGATCTCCTGCATATCCGCAAAACAAACAGCACTAGAATTATCATTATCCATTCTAAAGTCTTAAACCTTGCCTGTGATATAAATAGGAACTGCTGGAGAGAGAGGTATGTATTCCAGAGATTACCCAGTCTCTGGAACAGGCTCCCCATCAATGTGAAGCAGAGTTCCTCCTCAACTCTATTCAAGTGCAAGGGGAACAGGAAATTCATCCTTGGTTTGGCACCCATGTCTCTATTGGACACAGGCAACCTGTAAAGGGTTCGTCTCCTAGGCTCTAGTTTGCAAATGTTTCATCTCCCAAGCCCCTGCTTACACTTATCAAGGGTAACGGAACTTGTCAGAGATTTGGGATGCATGGCTAGGCTTAAAAGGCATCTTGTGGTTGTTAGCCTAGTAAACACCTGTTAACTTATTTAGGAGATGGAAGGTTGAGAGCTGTGGGGCGTGGGTAATTTTTTTTTTCAAAAGGTAAAGTTCGTACATATATGGACTAAATGAAAACACCTAATTAGCTGCTGTTACGGAAGCTGCAATCTGTGAATGTATTAATGTCTTTTGATTGTAAATATGTTTGCAGAATGTTGTGTGTGTTGCTTAATATTGTATTTTCTGGCAAATAACGGAGGAATACAGCCAGTCACTAATGCCAAATTTAAGATTTTTTTTTACTGTTTAGAGAGTGCGTATTAAACTCACACAAAATATGTTGGTCTATTAAGTTAATTAAGAGTAATATTTAAAATGCGTCCGTAATTTATGGGCCTTCCCCCCCCCCCATGGTTGGCTTTGTCCAGAATTCTTGAATAATAAGAAATTTGTACAAAAGTGTCAGGGTGTCAGTTTACAATGGGGCTTTCAACATGTGTAAAATCATTCAATAATAATGGGTAGTCTGTTTTAGTATTCATATTTACTATTTATTTTTCAATTTGTATATACTTTTTGCAAGGGGGTTAAGGGATTGGCACTCCAACCCAGGCAACATTTAAAGGCTCGTCTTCTTACGTGTACATGTCCGTGCACCATACACAGACACACACAAAGCAAAAATGCACCCGAGCGGGCCCAGTGACCATAATCAAATAGTTTATCGTTACATAGATTTTCTTTTCCGCCAATGCATTTTAATTCCATTGACCTTCTCTTTACAGTGCAAATGAGTTGTGTGTGAGACAGCAGTAGTAGGTTGATAGGCCTTGAAATTGTTCACATGATCTATTCATCATGGGGAAGCTTGATACCACCGATTCCATGTTAAAACTTGTGGATTCCCCAATGTAATCATATAGTTTTGTGAGGGTGAGTTTATTCCATACATATGGAAGTCTTTGAGAAGAATTTGCCATATTTCATATTATGGGAGATGAAAGAGTCTACTGATGTGTTCAGATGTGGCCATTATAAGCAAAGGGTTTTAGTTATCGATTCTTTAATATCGGGTGTAGGTCTTCAACAAGAAGGCAGAAGGTTATAGAGCAGGGTACAGTATTTCTTCACTGATTTGATAAGAACTGCATACATAGGAGGAGTACGTTTCTTTGGTATCGCACTCAAATTCTTTAACATAATCTTGTGGGCAATTCATAATGCTTTGCAGATGGTAGCAACTGTAATGTTATTAGATTAAATGTCATCATCTACCAGGGCTCAGATGCTTTTCACTATTTCGTCAGTTTTGATTGTTGCCTATCAGTAACATTTAAAGCTGGGGGGGGTACATGCCAGAAGGATGCATGTTTCAAACACTGAAGGTAAGGTAATTTGTATAGTACCATTCTTGTGAATTTGTCTGAGGGGAGGTGATGTTACTAACTACACCACTGTTCTAAATGGGGGGGGGGGTCTGCTTACATTGTGAAGTGTGCACCTTAGGTCTTGTGGAAATCCAGGTAATCCGGTTGTCTTCTACAGCTCAAAGAAATGCAGCAGATGGAATAGTAGGCAAGTGTGAGATATAGGAGAAAGGCATCGTACTATACCTGCATTCCCCACTTGTCTAGTAAACTCTGTGGATGGTGTCAGCTGTTGCTGGAGATGCTATACAAGTCAGATGCAGCTAGTCATCACTGGATGGCTGTCACCAAGGTTGCTGCCAAGTTTGTAGTCATCTGTATATTTAGTGTGCCAGACACTGGATTCACTTTTGACATGTCAGAAGATGGCACAAAGGAGTGGTCTCAAGACAGAGCCCTGAGATAATCCACTAATGACAGGAGATGGTGAAGATAGAAGCCCTGTTTTGTAAAGTTGTGGACCCACGTTATTACAGTTTCATTTACCTTCATTTGCAAATTATTAGGGAAGATAAAAATGTATTCAGAAGAGTTAGCAAATGAGTAGGATAACATGAAAATGGAATTTATAAGCAGGAAAACAGGGCAGAAGTAAATAAATAAATAAAAAAAATGTGATAAAGGAAATAAGCAATAGTAATTATTTAGAGGTGTTGATAAAGGTTAGAATATTGTAGAATAAGGGAAATGTCACAGAATAAGATGAGAGGAGCAACTACAGATAGCTAAAGGGGGAAAAAAAAGTATTTGGATAATGTTCACAAATAAAGAAGGATTTTATTGGGGAGGGGAAAAGGGCAAGAGTCAAATGATGCAAGATGATCCTCCCAGTAGAACAAGGTGGTTTACATGATTTGAACGGATATTTTAAAACTATACAATTAAGGCTCTAACATGCATATCACAAGCAGAAAGCTATAATTCAAAGTGGAAAGGGATGATGATAACGTGGGGGATAATTCAGGAATAAGGAAAGAATGGGATTTTGAACACAGAACCTTAGGGGAAAAAGTTCAACTAATGAGATGATTTTTTAAGCTGGGATACAGGCTCTGTTAAGTTTAATTTCTGGTGGTTGCAAAAAAAAAAAAAAAAAAAAGTAACAATTACTAGAAAATGGAAATCAATATCTAAACTAACTATACTTGAAACAGTGAATATTGTAACAGATAAAGAATATGAAGTGGGATCTTTAGGAAAGGGTAGAAGTAAATTGCATAGGAAAAAATGGAAATTGTGGGAACAATACATGCAAAAAATGTTTTGGAGGAGAAATGAGGTGTAAGAGGATGCAGGAATTAAACAATTTATGTAATCTTCCCTTGATTATATGATATATAACAACACGTTATGTATAATGTTTGTAAATGTGAAGTTGTTAATATGGTTTGGTTTGATTACTTTTATATAAATGTAAGTTGGCCTATATTTCAAGTGATAAGTCAGTAAAGGTTTTTAATAAAAAGAAAATTAAAAGGTTTGAGTAAATATTAAATCTGTATTTCTCTATAAATACTGTTTGTATGTTTGTATAGATTGTCACTCAAAAATTATAGTAAACTTATAATAACAATCGGACAGCAGTTATTATTCTGAACGTCAGATTGTCATTCGCAAAATGTTGAAGGTATTGCAACATCGACCACACTTACGCAAATGCAATAGTGCATTCAGCTTTAAATGTTCGACAAACTGTACAGAGATCACAGTACAGTGAGGTTTGGAAATTCATCCGTATCCCCACTCTGGTGCGATATTGGAGTTGGAATATATTGTAAGTAGGGGGTGTGGGGGGCACAGGGGGCTTGCCCCCCTGCACAAACGTGATATGTCATATAGGAGTTTCATTTACATGAGCTCCTAATGGAGATCATGTGATGTTTTCGAAGACAATGTCAAATCTCCTGCTTCGATCAGCTGATTTGACATTGTAATGGGTTCATGATTCCGTTTGATGGTTTATTTGAAAATTACAAACTGAAATTGTTTTGTCTTTTGCAATTTTGATAGTAAACCGTTATTATATAACAGCAGTAATAATTTTTTCCAACTATAAATACTTGAGTAGATACATGATCCTAAACATGGCAGTTGGAAACAGTTATGCTCTATTTGAGAAGTAAAACTGTGTAAGCAGACTAATTGTGCAAACCTTCTCAGGCCACACTGAATGTGAGGAGTGTACTAATAAACAGCAGCTAACAGAAGAAATATAATAAAACTATAACAGTAAAAATGAAAAAGCAGCAAACCAAAGACCAGGAAAGAACCGAACCACAAAACTCTGGTTCCTTCCTGGTATTTGGTTTACTGCTTTTTTCATTTTTACTTTGTTCTTTGGAGTTGTTTAGCAGCTTTTGGTTAAAACTGTAACAGTACAAACAAGGTTAATAAGCAACTAGATACCTGTACAATGACGCCCAGATTTCTAAAGGTGTCAGAAATGGGCCACCGTTGTCAAAATGTCCTTCATCCCAATATCTGTACTCTTCCACTACTGTGTCCCATCCTCAGCATCCAATACCAACAAACTGCAAGTTCTTTAAAAGAGCTTTCCAAATTATTTTGGTTTTATGTTACATTAAGAAGAAGAGATAGCTAGTCACCCTTCTCCTTTAGGGCTATGCTTATTAATGATTCATTATAATTATTCAAACTCTGCTGCCCTGACAAAAAACTCCTAACAGAACACGTACCACTTACACAATCATCATGACCACAGTTCATTATATTTGACTGTCAGGACTACAGAAAAAGAGATCTGCTAGAAATTCTTAGGATAATTATCCATTTCAGAACAACTTCAGCTATGGCGAAAAGATTTACAGTCACAGGTCACAAGCTCTAGAATTCTGTTTATTACGGGCGTTCCTTCGTGGAAGGTTGTGCGTTGGGCCCGGCAAGCCAGCACGTAAAACTCTACTGCCAATCATTAGCGGACCGGAGTTCCGCTGTGGTGACCCCTAACCGGGAAAAGCCAAAAGACACAAACAAACATGATGTTAAGAAATAATGATTAACCTTGAAAAAGTCATCATGCTACCTTTATAAAGCTTTTCTTTATCTTCATTTCATAAGAATTATTCCTCTAGAATGCCACCTTCAGAAAAAAAAATCATTGTATCCAGCTCCTTCTCTGAACCTACTTCACACTTTTGTATCATAGTCTTATTTTTGCCTTGCCTTAACCATCTATCACTACTCATCCTACTGACCTAGTCATTCCCACCTACAGCCTGATTGTAGTACTCCACATCACCCATAGATATATCTCCTTATGAATGTTTTTTTAAATACCTTTATTGAATTCTCACTGTGGCATAGGCACATTTACACTTATATAGAAGTAATCAAACTGTATTAAGTTAAAATTAACATTATGCTTCAAGTATATTGCTGTATGTCATATAAACTAAGAAAAATTACATAAATTATTCCATTCCTGACCTTTTTAAACATCTTTATTAAACCATTACAACATAAGCAAGCATACATTTATATAAATAAAATCAAACCACACTGACACAATCCTAGTTACAAGCATTTTATATCACAAACCATACTAACACTCCCAGTTGCAAACATTACACATGTATAATCTACTCCCAGTTGCAAACATTACACATGTATAATCCACCCAATCATTTTCAGTAAAACATTACATAGCTCATTTAAGTCTTGCCTTCTTTTAAACCTTGTTCCTCCCCTGTATGTATTATTCCCATAATTCCCATTTTCCTATGTAGTTTGCTCCAACCTTTTTCTAAAGGTCTCAATTCCAGTTGCTTTATTGAGCAAGGAGGAGTTTATAAATAATTTGGGAATTGATGAAGAATCCACAATAAAATATGGACATATGCAAATAAAACTCATTAAGGAATATTTTAGAGGACTTAAACTAATCCTGAAAACAACATTGACATCTAGGAACAAAGTTCAGACTATAAACCAATTTGCTCTTCCTGTCCTAACTTACAGTTTTGGAGTGACCGACTGGCCCCAAAAATTGTTGGCTAGATTACACAGGAAAACAAAAAGGATGTTTCATGCTCTTCAAACATTTATAAAAATCAGTGCACACCAAGATTATATATCCCCCGTTCTGAAAGAGATATGGGCCTCCTTGAAATTGATTACATGTAATATATGCAGTCCCACAACTGCAGATCTAATCTGATGACCTCTCAAGACCCAAACATAGTGAACGTTTTGAAACATGAGGAGAACAAATCTAAAATGACCTCCCTGCTTAGTCTAACAGAAGCATATTGGCATCAAGTGGGAATGGAAATCAAACTAGTAGTAGATAAAAATCAGGAAGCAACTGAATGTGCCAATAAACAAAAGAAAGAATATAAGGTGAAGGATCAGATGAAAAGGCAAGAAATGTGAAAAATACATAAATATAGTTGCAAGTATGGAAAACTCCTAGCAGAACCTCATGTTGATCTGACAATGCAGGAAGGGTTAAAAAGAGGCAAATTCAAACCAAAGATGAAAGGTTAATATCAGTGGCCCCCAAGATAGTGGCCTACGTACACATTGGTTTGCAAAGTCCATTGAACTTGTGGGAGAAACAGACAAATGTAGATTTTGTAAAACAGAATTAGAAACAGTTGCACACATTGTTAGGTTGTGACATACTAATGGCAGAAGGACTGTATACTGAAAAGCATAATAATGTGGCAAGACTGTTGCACTGGGGATTGTGCAAACAATAATACTGAAGTAGCTGAAAAACACTGGAAACATGAGCCACAAAGCATCATAGAAAATGAAGAAGTCTAGATCAAATGGGATCACCCATTACCAATAGTTCAAAAGATATATGCAAGAAAACCAGATCTAGTGGTCCATGAAAAGAAGACAAAAGTAGCATTGATCATTGAACATTGCTCTACCTAGTGACTACAGTGTCTTGCGTACAGAGACGCACAACATCAAAGTATCAAGATTTGCAGGCAAAAATGAGACCAATGTGGAAGAAAGATACCCAGACAGTTCCAACAATAGCAGGAGCCATGAGTCTTATAAAAAAGAATCTACAGTCATATTTATATAGGTTATTGATTTATGTAACTCCATATGAATTGCAGAAGGTGTCATTACTGGGCACATTGCGGGTGCTGCAAAAAGCACTTCTGGCTTACATCAAAGATTGAAACGATAACAATTTCATGAACTTTAATCATACTTTGACTTAGACATGGGGTCCATTCCTGTCATGGTATTAAAAACCCAAACGATCTGGAGGAATTTATAAAAAGAGGTATTCTGGGATATCAGGCTCCATCAAAGCAGTGTTACTGACCTTAGAGAACATATTGAAGACCTGCTCCATTGTGATGGATAAATAGTGGAGGGTATTATCTGTGGGGTGACTGGGAGTGATGGGGGTGGTTAAAACTGTTTTTAAATTTATTGGCCAGCAAATTTGCTACATCTTCTGGCTCTATATATGTGGTTCCATTCACCATTAGTTCAGTACATTGTTGGGTGCTGCTTTAAGATTGCGGATAACTGAAGAAAACCTTATGGCTGTCCTTAGCTTGGGAGGTTATTTTTATCTCAAATTTGGATTTCTTGGACTTCATTAGTCCCCAGAGTTGCCTGCTCAGATAGAACAGGGAGTTTTTATTTTGCTTGGCAAGCTTTGTTGGACATGGTTTTCTTTCTTGTGTTATACAACCTGTTTTTACTGAGATTCCATCATGGTGGCTTGTGTGTGTAGCTTGTCCTATGTTCACTGTGGGCAGGTATAATTATCTTTGTACAGAGGAATTGCTACAGTCCTCCCATTTACATGGCACAAAGCTTGTCTGGAGTTTATGGTTAAATAGCGACTCCAGAGGTCCAGATAGATCATGCTTCAGGCTATTTAGAAGGCATCCTGGGATGTTACTGGAACCATTGATGCAGTCTACTTAGCCTTGGAGAGTGAATTTTGAACCTGCTCCCCAGTAATAGTTGGGGCGGGGTGAAATTGGAGCTGAATTTGTTAGCCAACAGATTTGCTGTATATTCTGGCTCTGTTGAAGTGGCTCCATTAACAAGCAGTTCTGCACACTGTTGTCTACCGACTAAGATTTCAGCATAGCTAAAGAAAGTATTTTGGTTGTCCTTGGCCAGGAAGGCTATTTTCACCTCAAAACTGGCTTTGGTAGATTTAAATTTGCCCTCTTAGTTATTTGTTTACCCTGATAAAGCTTTTATCCTGCTTGGCATTACATTTCTTAATTTTAGCTAGGACTTCCTTTTTCCTTTTGTTGGACAATGTGTTTATGTTTAGATTCCCCATGGGGGATTTGTTCTTGGATGTGTGTGGGGCTTGTTTCTAGTAGGCACAACTGTCTCTATGCATCTATTAACATGATTGTACAAGGCCTCTGTTTAAAATTATGCATAGTCAGCGACTTTCTCCAGATTTGGAGGGGCTTGAAAATTTGACAGGTAATTGCATAATAGGAGCTACTTTAAGGCAAACTACATAACTGTTATTGGATTTGCGGGGGCCTCAACAATGATTTTTATTTTGAAGGAGAAAGCTTTATGGTCTGACCTTACCAGAGAGGAAACTACACTGGGAGAGTACAGTGTTCTCACATATTGAGTACCAAATCCAGTACTTTGGACCCCTACTGGGCAGATGGCCCAACTTGTCCAGGATGTTTGTGTTTACAAAGTCCAGGAATGTCTGGACCTGCAAGTCTGGGGTCATGTTGGCTTTCCAGCTTATAGAGGGTATGAATATAGTACTGGGTGGAATTGTGTCACCATTAGGTCTACATATGATCTATGGGTTTCACAGGTCATAGAGAGTGATCTATACTTTGCAAGGATGCAACACGGGACTCTCCCTGTGGTAATTTGGGGACAAAGAATCTCAAGCACATCATCTTGTTTGATTAACCTTGAATTTGGTTTGTTTTTTATGTAGATTGAGTCAGCTCAACCTTTATCCCCTACTTTTGCAGTAGCTGGTCTAAATGTGTGGAAGGTATTCTATCCCTGCACTGCTAGGGAGTCCTTCCCAGCTCTAAAATATTTCTTGGTAACTGCATGCTCAAAGGTGAGGAGAGCTTGGAGAGAGAGGACATTCTTTTTTAGGCTCCTAGTGTTGAGCAGTAACACCTTTAGATTCCCTTGGGTTGATTTTGCCAAGCTGGAAAGTTTGCAGAATTATAATGGTTTAAATGTATATATTTTAACAGTGGACAGTGAGATACAGGAGGATAACCTCAGTCTAGTAAACTTTAGAAAAATATCTGAAATTAAATTACTTTATAGGACTCAATAAAGAGGCTACCTCTCAAGTTTTCAATGCAGCTAGAGGTGCAGAGTCTGTGCTAGGAAGCTTTCTGTATTGCCCTTGGAGTGCACTAATTGTTGCTTTTGAAGCACAAAGGAATACAATTGTTGTAGGACTTTCAGCATATTCCAAAGATCTGAGGAAAAGCCATAGTCTGTATATTTTTACAGGTATATGCTAAATGCTGCCAGCTTTTAGCAATGGGGTTTTGGCCTGGAACTAGAAGTCAGATGACCAGGAATGATGTCATTCTGCAAGCTATCTCAGCAGTAATATTTTAGATATTAATCTGAGAAGTCTCTTAGTGAAACAGAGCACTCTGTATTAATTCTTGGATCTGATAAAAACCATTCGCCACAACATCTGCCTTGCTCCAATGAAGTATGTTTATAACTCTTTTAGGTCAGGAATATAGTAAAGCTTAGTTTAGAGGTTTTTCTTTGTGTGAGCCTGTACTGCAATGTTATTTAAACTATTTGCTGTGGTTTTGAACTCTGATGTCACTGGGCAGAAGGGAGAATAGCTAGTAAACCTATGTTAGCATTTTCTAGGTGTGTGTGTGTGTGTGTGTGTGTGTGTGTGTGTGTGTGTGTGTGTGTGTGTGTGTGTGTGTGTGTGTGTGTGTGTGTGTGTGTGTCTCAGCTACTTGGGCAGGCACACACAGCACTGGTTGGACAGAGGGTGCTGGAGGTCTTGGCTTGGTCAATCAGCTGAGATCTCAACTCTATAGCTGTGCCAGTGTGGAGTCTTATTGGTGATCTGGAGGAAGAGGGAGAAACCAGTCCCAGACTGACTGTGGTCTGTGTGTGTTTTTAAGGGAAACTGCACTTGATGCACTGAGCTGCATCTGGAAATACTGTGTGTGTACCAGTTATCCTCCCAGTGAACATCCCCCCATAGGTGCCAGTGGTGAGGATTGAGGCTCCTTGATTACTGGTCCAGTGAAGGGTTGGCACATTAATACTGCCAGCACAGGGAAGACAATGTTTTAGCCAATGTTTGAAAGCCTAATAGTGACAGGTGCAGACCATCCTTAGCAGAGCAACATGGTCTGTTGACCATAATCTCCCATGCTAACAAATATTGTACCCCCCTTTGAATAACACCAGAAATTAAGCCAGTTATTAAACTCCACCTTCTATCATATAATGGAATCATCCTTGTTGAAGGTAGAATGCTGTTCAGGTTATTTACACCCACGTGAACTATGATGGTGTTACTTGACAGATCCTGGCCCACAGTAGACAACTAACCATGGTTTTCTTCTTGTTCAGCCTTGTGAGTGGGGTATCTGCATGTCTTATAATGGAATAGCCTATGACTAGAATATTGGGTAATGTTTTGGCTTGCCTTATGAGCTTTGCAGTTAAGGCTCCATAGGGTAATTGTGTGTGTGTGTGTGGGGGGGGGGTTGAGTGTTTCAGTTTGAATGCTTTTGGGTTTGCTATAGATAATTGATACAGGAAGTGTTGGAGGCTTTTTTTACACCATTAAATCATCACTTAAGACATAAGCAAAATACATTAACAAAACATAAACCATTTTAACATTGTCCATTTAAATACAATATATATCACATATATTTTCTTTACTTTTACCTGTCCAATATTATAAAAAAATGCTGAATTCCTGCCTTCCTTTAAAATCTCACTCCTATCTCTCCCCAACGTTATTATGCATGTATTGTTTCCACAATTTCCATTTACTTCCATGCAACTTGCTCCTTCCCTTTTCTAAAGATCCTGCTTCCAAGTTCTTTTGTCTCTTTTATAATCTTCAATATCTTGAATACAGTTGGTGTAGATGTTGACTTCCATTTTCTAGTAATTGCTTTTTTGGCAGCCAACAGAATCAAACTTAGTAAGCCCTTACTATGTACAGGAAACTCAGAACCTGTATCCCAGCTCAAAAGAATCATTTCCTTACTTGCATCCATTTGCACACCCAGTATTTCTGATAAAGGTACTCTGTGTGGAATTTTTGAAGTCTGTCAAATCATTATGTCCCCAGTTACCTTTTTGCTTGGAAGTGTTTGCATATGTATTTTTATACCCCAATCATATTTCAAAGATCCTAAACCTTCGAGACTTGGTTGCATACTTGGGAGCCACACATATAATTTCCCATTATTTTCTTGTACATTGCTTTTCCAGTCTTCTGAAATTTTTCTAACCTCCTCCGATTGATTCTTATGGTTATCATGCAACATGTTATATGCCCTACTAATATTAACCATTTTTAACAGCTGCTTCTGTTCTAGATTCAAACTAAAAGCTCTACCAGAGCAGGTCTTTCACTTAAAATGCTCCTATCCATTTCTCTTTGCCTGTACTCTGAGATCAAGCCCTGGTAGGGAAGGCAGTCTCTAGTCTGCAAATCCATGTCTTCTTGGCCTCATCCCACTATATTACCTGTCCTGCTTGAGTTATTTGCCCCCAACATCTTGGATTCCTTTGGCAGGTTTCTCCAGTAAATTTCAGGCTCTCTTTCCTATTTTTCTGTACCCGTATTTACAGTCATCTCTACTGGCAAAATCAAATTTCTCCATTCTTATATTGGCTTTGTTCTTAGAATATTTCTGCTACTTTATGAATACAATATTCGGTTTGCTTATTATTCTCCTTAAGGATCTGCATCCAAAATCGTACCCTCTCTCCAATTCTTGAACTTCCACCTTGCTTCATCATCATCTCGTTCCACTTTGAATTATAACCTTCTGCTTGTGTTGTATGTACAAGCCTTAAATGTGCAGCCCTAATATAGCCCTTCACATCAAGTACACCTAACCCCCTTGCTATATTGGAAGGATCAACTTATCCCATTTAACACTTGCCCCCTTTCCCCTCCCAGATAATTATTTAAATTCTTTATTAGTCCACAATTTCTCCTCAGGTTGATAAAAACTATGCCTGACCTGTATACAAGACTAAAGTGACTAAACATTTTCACTACTTGCATCTTACTATCCATATCCACAAATAAAAGTTGTCAATTTTTATATAATCTTTTGTTTGGACTCTTCCCACATATCCATAGTTGCCATAACACAAGCC
This sequence comes from Protopterus annectens, assembly GCF_019279795.1. NCBI lineage: Eukaryota > Metazoa > Chordata > Ceratodontiformes > Protopteridae > Protopterus > Protopterus annectens. The sequence goes on from NC_056743.1 coordinate 1,117,956,719, forward strand.
TTTTTAATCCATACTCTTAAATACTTCATCTTATGTCCCCATAAATATGGGTATTGCTGAACAAATTCATGTGTGGGTACATCATTTATGGCTATAGCCTTAGTTTTATCTTCATTAATTTTGTATCCTAAAAAGTCTTGAAACTGTCTCAATGTTGCACAACACCGAGATGTCATTTTTCAGGATTTATCAGGTACAAAATTATATTTTCTGTAAACCCAACGTTTTGATTACAATACCAATGTTATTTCCAAGTCCCTTATGGTTCTAAATATAAAGCAAATAAAGAGGGAGAGGACACCCCTGCCTGGTCCCTCTCTTCAGACACAACTTATCTGGGATGAACCCTCCCACTCTGATTCTTGTCTCTGATACAATAATGAGCTTAATTAGAAGGATAAATGAAGTATTAGGAAATGCAACTGCTTCAAATGCCCTACTCAAAATCCCAACTTACTGTGTCAGATCTTTTATCTGCATCAAGATCCACCAACAACAGAGGTATTTTGTTACATTCTACTTCCCTTTAGATCATCATTTTTCCATTAATTGTTGTCAAATGTTTGCATCCCCTTCGCAAAACCACACTGATCCACATCTATCAATTTTTGGCAACACCTTTAACATTCTTTTAGCCAGTATACACAAGCTCTTAGAATCTTGTTTTAAAATTGAAATGGGTCTATATGAAGCTTGGTCTGAAGGGTCTTTGCCAGGTTTATGTAACAGCCACCACAACTTTCCTCCAAGACACTGGTGCTTCCCCCCTCCTTTTAAAATACTGAAAAAGAAAATCTTCCAGATCTTTAATCACTTTCTTACTTCCTAATTTCCCAGCATCCACAGGAATACCATCTGTCCCTGGACACTTTTCTGAAGATTGATTATACATTGCTGTTTTTATCACATCACCTAATATCATCTTAACTGTTAGTTGTTGAGCCTCATCTACCTCTAACCTTGGCATAATTAGGTCTTATTTCCATTTGTACTCTCTTGGATTTCCACATTTTTATGCTTAATACAAATTTTCATAACATTTCCAAAATATCTCCAAAACCTAGAGGATCTCTGGTTATTTTTCTTGCTATAGGCAACAACCCTTTCAAAGTTCTGTTGTCTCAGTTTTTGTGCTAAAAGTCTGTGCTCTGGAGTTATCAAAAAGTAACTGCTTAACTGCAATCTTTCTAAACTCATATTATACAGATACTTCATTTTCTCTTTAGCACTCTGCATTTGGTTCTCCTCTTGTTCTGTGAGATTTCCCTCATTCTGCAATACTTTAACCTTTGTCAGTTTATATTACTTCTAAACCATCTTTTTCTCTTTTAATTTGACCCTATTTTTAAACTTCTTTTTCATTTTATCCCAGCCACTAGCTAGAACTTCTGAAGATATTTCTGTCTTCCCTAGTAACTCTTAATTTCCACTACCCATTCCAAATTACTCCTTTTAACAAGTAGGTGGGAAAGTGCCAGTGTTGTGCTTAATTCATTAGCCTGCATTTTAATCTTAGTTTTTACTGGTGCATGATCAGAAATAGTTATTGGATGAGTGTTTAAGCTTACAATTAAATGCACATGTTCTTGTGAAATGCAATTTCCATCTAGGCTAACCCAGTTATTACAAAGTGATGCTCCTGCTCTGGCCAGTAATCAAGGAGCCTCAATCCTCCCCACTGACACTGGTGAGGGATGTTTACTTGAAACAAAAATAGATACATACAGTATTTTCAGATGCAGCTCTCTGCACAAACCACAATTTCCCTTAAGAGCACAGAAGGAACACACTCCTGTCCTTGGGCTGGGTTTCCCTTTCTCTCAACAGGCCCCAAATAAGACTCCCCACTGACTACAGCTATAAAGTTGGGTCCTCAGCAGAGTGTTCCAAGCCAAGTCCTCCACCACCCTCTCTATGAAACCAGTGCTCTGTGTCCCTGCTCCAAGTAGCTGACATACACCCTCTGAGATTTGATACACACACACACACACACACACACACACACACACACACACACACACACACACACACACACACACACACACACACACACAGAAAATGCTGACACACACACACACACACACACACACACACACACACACACACACACACACACACACACACACACACAGAAAATGCTGACACAGATTTACCAGCTATACCTCGCCTTCCCAGACTATAAGGTAGATACTGCTACCAGAACTCTCCAAAAGCAAGCTATCGTAAGGCTCTTGCCAGGGTACCCAATTATACTGAGTGAAATTAATACTAACAACAATGGTAAAGTTAACCAAACAGCAAGGCTTTCAGGAGCAGCCACAGTGTCACCAAATACAAGTACTCTCCAAGGTTAAAATATTGTCTAAAAGACCAGTCACAATGAAAAATTTAAATATATTTAATAAAAGAATATGAAAATACTAAATATCTATTTACAACAAACAGAGTTGCAATCACAGGAAATATTAAAAATAACATCAATGGAAAGATTAACACAGATACAGAAAAAAAAACTAATCTCACTATATTTTTCTGACTGATCTAAAGAGTTACTGTCCCGTCCCCTAGTTCATTTACTAGAGCAAGGCAAGATGAAGTGGGTGAGTGGTCTTTCTTGTCAGTTTTCACAAATAGACTGTGCTGAGACGTCTGTCTTATCTGGTATTAAAATTTCATTTCAATGCTGAATTACAGAAGGACATCACATACATCTGGTTACCTGACTTCTAGTTCCCATACTACATCCTTTACTAGAACCCAAGCCAGAATTTTGCACATATGTGTTACCATACACACACACACCAAACTTTGCTAAGATGTGTTATAGTATCTGGAAGCTATACAACCATTTGAAAAACATCCACCCTTCCAGGATAGCAATTAGTTCACCCCTAAGGACAATATAGTAGGATTCATAGTCCTAGATTTCACAGACATTTTGTCTCTGGCTGCAATCAGAACTGTAAGATGCAATCTTTATGGCCTAAACCAGGTAATTTAATTTCAAACTATTTTTCAAAATTTGCTGAACTGAGATTAACCTCTTCTCTTCCAGTATCCTGTTACACCTGTATGTCAGATTGTATTGCATTTCTTTTCTGTCTAGTGGGAACCACTGTTGGTACATTTTTAAAACACAAGCAGCTTTATAAACACATTTTCAACACAAGCACCTGTACAAATCTGTTTGATATACAAATGGCATATAATTCTTTACAAAGGTATGCTGGCATATGTTTCTTTTAAATGTGTATTTCCATATTTTATGCTACATGCATATACTAATGCATAACAGGCTGGTCTTTCATATAGTTGTTTCTTCTCATCTCCATTTCAACCCATGTCATATTTCCGAGACTTTGTTTTAATGAAAGCCCTAAAAAAAAAAACACTAAATAAAAAACAGTCCCATCCCCTATTAAGTTGAACAGATGCACATAACTATGTGCATCTTTAAAACGTGAAGTTTAACCCTACAGAAGGGAACAATTTCCCAGATTGATGGCTGTACCAACAGGCATTATCTAACCTAAAATTAAGGTTACCCATGCTAAAGTGAATGCTTACACCAATTGTTGCTCTTTTCTTTTTTCTCTTCCCATCACAGAGATAAAAAGTGTACATGTTTTCAGAAAACATCAACTTTTATCCTTAAGAAAAAGTGCACTGCATATTTATAAAAATAAATAGATACATAAAACAAATTGAGCATGGTTCTATTAACTGCATTAAAGTATTAAGACTGCTAGGAAGGTTACTTCCTATTAACTTCCCATAAATTTCAAACTGTTTTTTCACTGAACTGCCTGTGAAGATTGGAGGAAGATGGGTGAAGGCTGCCAGCTTAGTCAAATATAATTTGATACATAATTCTATCAATTGTATAAATAAATGTAAAATACAGGCTTCTGTTTTTAAATGAAAGAAAACACTGTAAAATGTGAACTTCAAGACTGTTGCAACATTCCCATCTGCTGTAAGGAAAACCAAGCCAAGCATTTCAAATGTGTCTTTGAAGTTGAAAATATCTTATGAATCTCTCTGATGTTTTACAAGTCAGCTCCAGTGAGTCTGGATGAAGGTTTCAGGCCCATTGTTTTAAGGTTAAAGTTAAGGGCCAGAATTTACATTTGGAAGGTGCTTTATTGCTCTGGTGTCTGCTAGAGTGTATACGTGAAATGCCTTTTATTGTTGTAGTCCCATGAGCAGGTGTTAGCTTGCTAAATAATGCAGTTTGTGGCCTGGGAACTCCAGACTAAGTGTCAAAATGATGTAATTTTGGAGGGCCTTAGAGAGCTGTTGGTTAGTGTTTAAAAACTATTGTTAAGTGAGAGACTAAAAAGCATTTTGATCTTGGACATCTAACCCAGTGCTGCTTATGCTTTATGTATGCAAGTAGGATTGTAGCACTGTATTTTTTCTTAGGAATAATTAAACTTAGAAGAAAGTTAGACCAAGTATTTTTCTTTGAAATCAGATCTTTCATAGGATATTGTTTTAAGTTTCTGTGTGATCTCTGAACTTGAGTAGCATTGTACTGTAGTAGTTTTGTCTTGTGTTTTAATTATTATTAAATATATTAAAACCTTTACCTGTTACTGGTTTATGTAGAGAGGATTTAACCTCCAAAATACATTACATATTTTTCTGTCCAAGTCCCTCCAAATTAAGCCTGGACTGTGTAGTCATGCTACCATTGGATTATAATATTGCACAGTAATAATTGGACACCCTTTTAAGGGCCTTTTAGTAGCTGATAATTAGCAGATGGGTGGTGGCAGAAATTTCTACCATATGGTCTGGGTTATAGGGGCACAGCTGGAGAACCTGTGCCAGCCTTTTCCCAAGATGGTCTGTGTGGTTGTATAACCTCTTCTCAAAGTGTGTGTGTGTTGTGTCAGCTACTTGGGCAGGGACATGAAGCAGTGGTTGGACAGAGGGTACTGGAGGTTTTAGCTTGCCCAGCTAGGCTGAGACCTGGACTCTATAGCTGTGACAGTGGGGAGTCTTATTGGGGGACCTGGTGAGCAAGGGAGCAACCAGTCCCAGACTGACTGTAATCTCAGTGTGCACTTAAGGGAAATTGTACTTTACTGTGTGTATTAGTTATCCTTTCCTCTTTGAGAAGACAACCTCCCTGGTGTTAGTGGTGAGGATTGAGGCTCCTCGATTGCTGGGCCAGGGCACAGGCATCACACTGCCTGCCATTGAATTTTTATATTTCACATTTCTCTCAGTAAAGAATACTCAGAATTCTCAATATTAGCTGCTTGCACTTGCAGACAGCTTGCTTCCATGGAAATATATTCAGCAATGAGTCTTTGTAAATTTCACTAAGAAAAGAATGCATAGCATTTTCATGGCTTTCATCATTTTTGTCTAATTTTTAAAAGCCTACTTGTTTATGGCTTGAGCCAAAAGGTAGTAATTTAGACATTCACCACTAAAATAAAGAGAAAGTATCCCAATTATACATAAAATATAATATAATCAGTGCACATTTACACCCCACCCCAGCAGCCCAAGATCACAGCATATGAACTTGTTTTTGTCCAGCATTTTTAATCATTATACTATAAAACCTATATTTTTTTTACAACTAAAAAAATATTGCTTTACTTAAATATCACTGAAAAGGCTCCTCCCACATTTAAAATAACCCTGACTACAACAAAATTGTTTTACTGTATAAAGCATGCAGTTAATATCATGGAATGTTTTATAAAAATACTAAAGAACAAAAAATGCTTTACTTACAGTTAGTTTTCTCACTTTTAGCATCCTTCTAAATATTAATTGATATAAAGTGGGGTATATGCATTACAGTCAACCCACAAGCTTAACAAAGTTAATAAAAGTCTAGTGCTTTTCAGCCACATTTTCTTGCAAAACCATATTTCACAAATGTTGTAAGGTGCTTTATAATGTTTTGTTTATTCACTAATTTCAGATTTGGTGATCATCTTCCTGTTCATCTTCCAACATCAGACTCTGGTTCAAGTCCAGAGTACTGCTGATTCTTGGTAAACCCTGTTTTTTTGCTGTCTCTTAAGCATTTTCCTTCAGGCCATTGAAAACGGTTTCACTGGCAAAAGTTCTCTATGAACCTTACTGTCAGAAGAATGGGAAGAAGAGTCCCCTTCTGCTTGCTGACTCACTTTTTGCCGGATAAACATTTTTTTCCTCCCTAGCTTGTTCTGCATCAAAAACATTTTGAAGACAGCTGGATACAGCAGCTTGAATCTCAGACCTGCCTCATGACATTTCCTGATTGCTTGGATAAATTTGCTTCTCTTTTGCCTCATGGACATTGAATAATCATTTTCTACAAAGACTCTGTCATCTCCAAATTTTAATGCCTACTCCTTTGCCACAATTTTGCCAGGATCAACTCTTTCTACTTGTATAATTTCATCTTTACTAATATAGGCCTTGGCTCCTTTCTCATGGCTAAGATTGGAGCATACACTTGATGTATGCTTTCACTTCAATTCTACTGTGGAACACCAATCCAGTTGCTTATCTGAGTTTTTATAAAATTAAAACAAACAGTCTGTTCATTCCAGTTTCTCTGGTATAGAAGAAAATATCAGGTTTTCTTTGTCTGCACTATCTTCTAACTCTTTTTAAACAGTTCTCAGGAAGCTTTATATTCAACCAGCTTTTTCTTCATGTCAGCCTCCGATTTTTGCAGTTTTATCAGTTCATCTAGATGACTAAAGCTTCTTTTTCCGATTTGAATGGATATATGCCTTCAATGCAGGGATGTCAGGAGGCATACGCACTGTACTGATTTCAGTACAACTTTTTTAGAAGGGGGGTAGCTTTTTTGAAAAAAAAAGTATGCTTTTTAAAGGGTGTTGGCTCCTTTAAGGAGGATACCAACCAGTCAGAAGTGAGCTCACATCATGTCCAGCTGTGCGAGCGGGAAAAAATTGCAAATGGATTATCACTGCAAGATCGCAAATAGATTATCACTGCAAGCTCACAAATGGATTATCGGAAGGCAATCATCCATGATTGAAGTAAGTGTGTGGATTATCACTGCGAGCAATGAGGCAATCATCCACGATTGAAGACAGGTAGGGTGTGTGTGTGACTGAAGTAAGTTGCAAGCTCACAAATGGATTATCGGAAGGCAATCATCCACGACTGAAGTAAGTGTGTGGATTATCACTGCGAGCAACCATCCACGATTGAAGACAGTGGGTGTGTGATTGAAGTAAGTTGCAATCATCCACGATTGAACTTCAGTCGTGGATGATTGCAACTTACTTCAATCACACACCCACTGTCTTCAATCGTGGATGATTGCAACTTACTTCAATCACACACCCACTGTCTTCAATCGTGGATGATTGCAACTTACTTCAATCACACACCCACTGTCTTCAATCGTGGATGGTGTTTGTTAGGTATTTTTATAATGAGGTTTGTATGTTTAAAGAATGATTTACTATTTAAAATGCTAATTGATTCAAGTTTCTTACTGGTGCTATTTGAATGTAAGTGGAGTTAAATTACTGTTCTTAACATAGTATGTCCATCTGATGAAGTCTGTTACTTACAGGATGAAAACGCATTGATTTAACTTGAAGCATTAATTAATTTTTACTGACTTTAATAAAGTTCTTGGATACTATGAAAAAGTGTCTGAATCCTTCCTTGAGTGCTCTATTGTGTTTTTGGTTGGTGGTTTTGTTTTGAGCACTCATCCATGTGTGTATTACTTTTGGCGAAGTGTAGGACTAAGGTTAGGGGAAGGGTTCAGGTTAGCACACATTTGTAAATGAGTCTTTAATTTTACTTGCAACAGCAGCTATGTTGGTATTATATAAGGGATACTCTGCCTCGTCTCTAACGCACTTTAATAATATATTTATTTGCTTATTGTGAAGTATGAAAAAAAGTTTTCCTGTAAGTGGTTTGGCTTCAACCTGTGGCTGTGGAACCACTCCAATGTTTGTTGATAACATCTTGCAATCACACCTTTTCTTTTCAGTTTTCTGATGTAATTAAAGAATTCCTGTTTATGCTTTCATCCTTTGTGATCAAAGTGAATCCATAGTTAGAGCTTAACGATATTATAAGAAAAGTAAGATGTTTCTGTGCTTTATGTAATCTACATTTACTTTTATGAAAGATAGGTAGTACTTATTTTTTCTGTTGTGTGCCTTACTTATGTTGAGATATTACGAAAGAGAATTTTTGCTGAAATTACCTGTATATTTGCATAATACTGTTGTGTCCATGAATGTAGACGTTAATGGTATTGCAGGACTCACTAACAGTATCCTGAGCAGACTTATTACAACCTTGTCTTATGTGTGTCTTGAACACTATAACAATATGCCAGATTAGCCATTTGCCTATACCAGAGAGACCACTGCAAGGAGGCAAAATTTAATAACAGTATGCTTTATTCCATATATCTTGATCAAATCCCTATCAAATGTTTGAACCCCAAAAATCTGAATGGCTGTCATGTTTAACAGTAAGGATTTTTAAACCATTGTTTTGATGGGGGCTGTATTTTCCTGCATTGCAGATGGGGGTAATGGGGCTTGCTCCCACATCTTCTAGGCATACTATGTCCAGGACTTCGGAGGTCACTGAAGCTTGGGGAAGGGGACACCATTTCCATTGTCAAAGTTATGGGCATTTGAAGTTCCTGGCTTCATTCATATTGCAGGCAACATCTTATGTATGTTGATAGAATTCAAGTAGATTTGATGTATAAGTGTAGCCTGGCATCAGAAACTACAACAATAAAGTATTTTCCCCCCAGAAAGGCCGATTTCACTGTACGTTGTCAAAGTTATAGAACTGGCAAAGATAGAATGAACATGACTTCTAAATTTGATGTAACCCTTTTTAGAAGGTCTTGTGATATTTATCTTTCAGATAAGTCACACCTTTATTCATTTCAGAAGACCAGAGTTTATTCGGTTAATTTTAAATGCTAGAAATGGCCGAAGGTCCAGCTGATAACCGGTTACATTAGGTTACAAGGTCATTAATCTAAATACTTTCCTAGGTAATTACTAGGCTAACAACTCCAGGGGGCCTTTTTAAGCCTAGTCATGCTTCCCAAAGGTGAGAATCAAACTCTGTACCTTGTGTCTGTAAAGTAAACACCTTACCCAATATGCCAACCCCCCAACCTTCAGCTCATGGTAGTCCTTCAGTAAGTCAGACAGTAATGTAGTATTCACTTCTCAGATAGATAATGACACAATATGGATCTCATATGAATGCCTTAAAGCTATTAACACCTTTGACAAAAGTTTTTGTGGTTGACACAGTTCCCATAAGTGAGGGTTATGAGGCATGGATTATGTATTGACAGGACCACACCCTCCATTCTAAGTCACAAGGCTCGTGGTTGTATTTTTATCAGGGTGTAACCCATACATCAGTGTGTATTAATGCACTGGGTTTCCCTGTAGGAATACAAAATGATAACTGAAATGAACAAAAGGGAGGCAAGTAGTTGAAGAAATAAATAAGTAAAAAAAAAATGGGAAAAACAGTCCCTCTGACTACAGTGCTTTTGACATTTTGAATTTTACACACACACACACACACACACACACACACACACACACACACACACACACACACACACACACACACACACACACAAAAGGGGGTAGTAGCAAATTTTATAAATGTAGAACTGCACAGAACATTATGTTGAGCTTTCATGTTAACATTCAGCCAATTATCCTGTTAAATAGTCATCAGCAAAGGAAGTACTGCAGACATTCAGGTACATTTAGATTTGTTTTATTACTATATTTGGAGATATTTGTATGTGTCAGCAGCCCTACCTGTGAATATGAGATGAAGTTTCAAATAGTTAGTGTACTTTTTTTATGTACATTTGTTAAATGGATAGGTACCAGGAAACCTTTAGTTCTTTTTCAAGGAAGACTTGTTATTTTAAACTAACAAGGAGAAGTTTTGGCAGGACACTGGGAGAAATTCCTTTCCTTTTCTGTCATTAACATCTTTTTTTTATTATAAACACATATATTAAATTATCACTTAAGATATAGGCACACATACATGAATAGAAAAAAAACAACCCATATTAACATTTTTCAATGGCATACATTATATATTACATATGTGTTTTCTTTTTTTTATAATATTCAGTCTAACTTTACATAAATCACTCAATTCCTGCCTTTCGTTAAACCTCACTCCTCCTTGTGAGCATCATCATCAACATCCTTTTTCGCATTTTCTACATGGGGTCAGGATGTCGTGTCAACAGTTGCTATGTCTCTTGTTTCAGTGCCACTCTCCTACCTTCTTTGACAGTCAGCCCTATCTTTTACAGGGCTTCTCTCACAGTTTATCCACCTCTTTGCTGGATGTCCTCATTTCTTCTTGCCTTCTTCTTGTCTATCCCAAACCTTCTTCTTCACAGGTTTGTCTTCTGGTTCCCTGCTCATGTGCCCAAATTACCATCATTTGTTCTTTTTGACCTTCTTTGCATTTGAAGCTACTTTGGCTTTTGCTCTGATGTCCTCATTTCTTTGTCTCTCCCACAGTGTGCATCTTACCACCCTTCTCAGTTGCTTCCTCTCCTTCACTTCCAGCTTCCTCAACTGCTCTGCCTCAACTGCTCTGCCTTTACTGCCCAGGTTTCTGTACCATACAGTACTATTGGACACACCAGTTTTGTATGCCCTAGTTTTCAGCTTCTTTGGCATTCTTCTGTCACACACCAACCCTGTGCCGGTTGGCTGCAGCCTCTCTGATTCTAGCTTTGACCTCTTCATTCAAACTTTCCTTCTCCTCAGCCACCCCTCCCAGATACTTGAAGCTGTTAACCTGTTCCACTATCCCCCTTCTATCTCAATTCTCAGCTTCTTCGGATTTTCCCAGTTTGCTGTCATTACAACTGCCTTATCTGTACTCAGTTTCATTCCAAGTGCCTTCAGTTTTGCATTCCATTCCCCTTGTCCTTTGCTGAAGTTCTTATATTCATAGTTTCATAGATTAGTACTAGGCTAACTGCCCTTGAGAGCCATTTTAAGCCTAGCCTGTGAGAGTCAAACCCTGTACCTTGCGTTTGTAAGCAAACACCTTAACCATTAGGCCATCCTCCCAACCCCCTCTGTTACAACTTCTTTTTGCTCAGAGTCTGTGTTTGTAAGCAAACACCTTAACCATTAGGCCATCCTCCCAACCCCCTCTGTTACAACTTCTTCTTGCTCAGAGTCTGCCTGTAATGCCACATTGTCTGCATACAGAAACCTTGTTGATCTTTCCCTACCAGTCTGGTTGCTAATGTAGTCCATCACCACTGTGAATAGCAGTGGGCTTAAAGTTGAACCCTGATTCACACCCACTCCCATCAGCAACCCGTATGTGAAGATAGTGGGTGTGTGATTGAAGTAAGTTGCAATCAACCACGACTTGAAGTGTGTGTGTGAGTGTGTGTGTGTGTGTGTGTGTGTGTGTGTGTGTGTGTGAGAGAAAATGCCCTCCCACATAATACACCTGCTGGCTATAGGTGTTCAGGCTCAAACCCTGTCCCTTTGCTTCAGGGTAAGAAGAGCCTAAAGTCCCTAACCACCACCATTTCTGAACTTTGTTCAGATTTGCTTTTCTAATGGTTGTGAGCTATGGTGAGAAGTGAGAACTGAAGTTGTATTTCTCCCATTATTGTTTTTGTTGTTTGTCCAGGTTTTTTGTGCTAAGGTGTGAAGTGAGAACTGCATTTGTATTCCCTCATTATTGGCTTTGTTTGTCCAGGTTTTTTGTGCTAAGAGGTTGAGAGCTATCTAAATGATATCCATTAAGTTTGTCTTCCTATTTTTCAAACTGTTGATTTAGCATTGTGGTATGTTGCACTAACTATAGTACATACGGTTCTGGGTTCAAGACATGCATGGTGTCAACACAGCATTTTATTCTAGCAACTTTCCAAAATTATACAAGCAATGTTTAAAATGTGTCCCTGTTTTTTGGGCTTTTGCCCCCCCCCCCAATAAATGTTGGCTTTTTCCAGATTTCTTATGCTGCAAAGTTCAGAGATACAGCTGAGTGTTGACATTTTACAAGGAGCTGAGAAGCTGCAGGGGAACTTAAGTTTAGTGCTGCTTATGCTGAGTCTGCTTGTACTGTTAATAGCACAACAGGTAGTATACATGCTTTTGATGCAGAAGGCTGTGGGTTCTTCTCCCACAGTAGGTAGATGCATTGCTGATACTGTACTGTGTTGTAAAGGGGGGTGGATGCTGTAGTCCATTTTGGCGAAGATATCTAGTAGTAACTATGAACCTGTTATCAGTTTGCCATCCCTTCCCTATTGCAATATTACTAGCGTATCATTGTTTTTAATGCAACATAGGAAATTTATTCCTCAAGGGCAACAAGCACATTATATGTAGATGAAACCATGAAATATAAAGTTGTTTGCTAGCAGCGGCCTCTTCATTGGTTACAGATTTCTCTAATGTGGAATTATGTAGATGGCTTTTACTAGTTCCTTGATTGTGCATATTTACTGATACTGGTGGACTGTAGAAGTTTGAGTAGACTTTTATGATGAAAGGTGTATCAAAGAGCACGTGTATGTTTCATGTGCAAGGGGCCTATGATTTAAAAACAGCCCAAAGTTCATCTTTGTCTGCCACTGGCAAAATGTATTTTCTTTGAATGTGGGTTTCAATGCTGTTTCAATGAATGTGAGTTTCAAGGGCAGAGACGTTTTAATGCCAAGTCTAGTTTCATTGTGAGACTGCATTGCTTTGTTTAGCAGATACTTATTGGTGTTCATGCTGTAAAATGCAAAATAAAACTTTTCTGGCAAATCATTTAGGAATGAAGTCACTAAATAATGACCGACGTTAAGTTTCAGACGTCATAATCTTCAGAAAAATGCATGCTAAAGCAAGACCTGATATTCTATCAACTGTCTTAAGTTTATACAAGGTCAATTTTTAGTACTGTTTGTATGTTCCCCCAATATATTTGGCCTTGCCCAGATTTCCTGCATTAAGAGGTTGAGAGGTATGTGCAAATAAATTGCTTTATAGAATTAGGAATATCCAAACCACTCAACTGTCCCCAATTTTGGCTCAAAATGTTGCTCTCCCCCTAATAATCTCTCCGCAAAATAGCAATTTTGGAAGAAAACGTGGAGGGTTTACTTTTATAAATAACTGTAATGATCAGAGTTATACATTACTTTTATTTCAGAAATTCATGTAGATTCTTATTTTGTCAGCTGCTCTAAGTTAACTGTGCTCATATTAAAATGGTGTCCCTTCTTTGACAGGTTCACAGCTGTATTGTCTGGCAATTTTATATTTTTGCATCACATTTTTGGTCAGATTTTCATAAAATTGCGGTTTTCTGGCAAATTAGTGGCAAATTGTTAAAGACTGAAGTTAGAAAATAATGGCAGACATTTGAGTTTCAGATTTCATACCTTTCAAAAAATTCATACTAATGCAAGACCTACTACTATTCTATTATCTTTCTAAGTTTATAAGAGCAATATTTAAAAAAAATCCTTATTTTTGGGCCTTTGCCTCAGTTTTATTTATGAGTTTGTTGCTCTGAGAGGTGTGTGTGTGTGTTAGGTAGGTAGGTAGCATACTTCTCAACTGTCCAAATTTTGCAGAATGTCCAGATTTTTGCCCCATATTTTTTGTCTGTTCCTCATAAATTTTGTGATTTTCTAGAAAATAATTGAAGGCTGAAGTTGCTAAATAATGACAGACATTTGAGTTTCAGACTTCATGTCCTTTAGAAAAATTCATACTAGCACAAATCCTGTTATTCTAGCAACTTTCTCATACTAGCACAAATCCTGTTATTCTAGCAACTTTCTAATTTCACGAGAGCATTATTTAATATCTGTCCCTGTTTATTTTAGGCTTTGTCCATATTTCTTGCACTAAGAGGTAGGTAGGGGTGTGTGTGAATGAAACATCCTAGTTAGGGGTAGCAGGTGGTTAGTAATTTACTCAAGCTCAAAACCTATACCTTAGTTACAGAAAACAAAAGCATAAATTCTCTACCCCAACTACCATGCTGCATTTTTCAAAGAACTGACATTTCAGGTTAATTTTCAATTCAAGGAACCGAGTTTGAGTGAATTTATATTATATTACTGAAGAGGCATTACAGCGAATGCCTCTTCATCGACACTAAAAGAGCGAACTGTGAATTACAAGAATGGCCGTAGCTTGGCTGGGGAGGGGGGTAGCAGTTTGAGAGCTGTGAGTACAAATTTGAAAATCCTAGCTACACCCCTGCTTCAATGTTTCACTTATTTTCACCACCACTGAGTATATTCAATTTATTTTTTTCTCTAAATTAGTGGAAATAATCTGTTGAACCAAAAAAGCTTTAACTGTTTTTTTTTTCACGAACAGCAGCAGAATCCTTCCCAGACATTGTTTTCTCTTCACCTTTTCTGGTTAATTTTCTTTCAGGTTTTCCAAATTTCTTCTTTGCTGGCATCCAGGCAAGGTATTTACTAGCCAGTAACTGGCTTTTTACAAAACATTTTCAATGACTCTTTTTTTCCTCATTTTCTGTCTCTACACTGGGAAAGCTGAATTATGATCAATGTGCAGCCATACTGGAAGTCCTGCCTCAGCATATTTTGGCTGAATAATATGTATGGTGGGTGTAGTGTGTGTTACTGACAACTGGATTGTTATTTTGAGTGCCTGTATTCAAATGTCTTGCCTCCAGTGGCAATTACATCTGTTGCGTACTATAGCAGTTTCTCTAAGAATTAGTTGGTTGTGAACATAAGACAATTGCTGCATTGTCTCAGGATGCCCACAGACACTAGACTGGTGACAGAGAAATTTGAAAAGTGCATATCAATGATATCAGATCCTTCTAGGTGACCTACAATGGTGTGGTACAAGATGGGTTAGCTTGGGTGCTTTTGAGTCTAAAAGCAAAGACAAGGTTATGTAGGGGTCGTTTCATGGGGCAGGGGCAGTGCTCCTTAGTATGTAAGCTAGTTGCCCTGTGTATAACTTGAGTTAAGGGGAACAATTTCAGAATTACAGATGCCCTGTGCAGCTAGAATAAAAAAACTCCAGCTGTACTCTGTTGCATACCGCCTACTCAGAGCTGATCTCTGCCTGACATACAAGGCCATGTCAAACCCAGAATTGATGGGCATGCTCCACCTAAAGAAAACCAAATCCCTTAGAGCCACACACTCTAGGGATCTAAACCTCACTCCAACAATAAATAGGACATGCTGGAGGGACAGATTCCTGTCTGAGACTTCCCTTGCTCTGGAACAAGATTCCAATCTACATTAGGCAGAGCACTTCACTGACCCTCTTCAAGAGAAATCTTGACGAGTGGATGGGAAACCAAAAATGTATCCCGGGGATCAATTCAGTGGCCCTGCTGGACAGAGGCAGAGGAAACTAATCTAAAAGGGTGGTGAAAGCCAACACATTCTGGCTTATAAATGCCCTTGGGCAGATAGGTTCATAGGTTGGTACTAGGCTAAGTAATTTTATAAGAAAGATTTAGATTCTAAGTGCCTGCAGCTATGCAACACCCTGCTAAATGCCAATAGCACTCTGGCCAACAAAACAACTTCACTTTAAGCCTTCCTGTACGATTCCCAACATGGAGAGACAAGGCTACCCTCTACTGCCACTAGATGAGTAATCCCAAGTCTTCTTAATTTAAAAACACACACAAGTTAGCTAAAAATGAAAAGCTAACAAAAATTAAATTAAGATAACACTTTTATGACAATTTTACAATCAATTAATCCAGCAGCAAGGACATTGGAAAACATATATACCTTACAGTCTTAAAATGCAGATAATTATATAAAACAGCAATTTAACACAGTTGATGTTATGACACGAATGGAGACAGAAACCTTTGTGATGAACCACAGCACTACCACTGCTGTTCTAAACCTCTAGATTTCGGGTTCCTGAGATGTTATATTCTGTTAAAATGCAGATATTTACTCTGAAAGCTAATCCAGTGTACAAAAAAATGCACAAAATTTGTTAAAAGGCCAACACACTCACAGCTGAGGCTCTTGTACAAAACTGCAGCACTAGGTGTGCTAAAATACAGAACAACATTTTCATGAGAGAGGATAATAAATGCAGGGAAAAATGCAAAGAATTTGCTATCAGCTAAACATTTCTACACAAGACTGTAGCACCAGTTAAGGGCAAAGCAACTTTTTTTTGTTTATAAAAAAGACAATAGGTTAGTACACGTGAATCTTTTATAAATGTACATGTGACAGTTAAGTGCTGGACAAAAAAACAGCTGGTTTCCTTATCTTGTATAGCATTTTTAGCATTCTAAGGGGAGGAACCTACCAGTTTGATTGACTACTTCCCAGCAGTCAAGCAGGTGACATGAGACTAAGAGGGGTGTTCAGAGACATTTTATAGTGAAAGAGATTAGTCAAGAGCAAAGCTGGTTGGCTAGGTGAGCACTTCATATTACAGAACTATGGAAAAAACAGTAGACAGCAGGAGGAAGTATTTAAGTAGTTATAAAACTAAACAAGAGCAATGGAGGAGGAGAATGAGGGACTTTTATTACAATAAGGGGCAGAAAATAGGGACACTGACTTGAAAATCAAAACAGCAAAAAAAAAAAAAAAAAAGATGGAGGGTTGGGGGAAAATATAAACTAGACCTCCAAAGACTGTAGGCAAACTTAAATGCAAGTCTCACACTCACTGAAGAGGTCTTTAACCAGGAGTCCTATTCTTAACAAAACAGTTTTATCTAATAAATAAATACTTACTAAATGCAAATATATAAATTTTATTTATTAATTTTATTTAAGATACACAGCAGAAATAGGATAAGAAAATAGGCTAATGATACAATAATTAATGGTGGTACATAAGAAAAGAAAGTACAGTTGTGTAAAGTTTTACCATAATGGTAGGTATTCTTGCCTTCATTGCTACAGTGTTCTCAACATGATTCCTTGCCATGGAAGCCTAATGTCCAGACAGTCTACCAAAGACTCCTGTTGCTTTAAAGGTATGCCAAACGTCACCCACACATTCCTTGCGTAGCATAGGGCATAAAGGGGACGTTCAGGCTTACCAGAGTCAGAAATGATTGCCCCAGTAGGACACCAGTACAACAAACCCAAGAGGTAATCTGTAAGGAGGGATGGAGCAAATACTGCAGCAGTGAAGACAAGGACATCTACAGTTATGGTAAGATTTTACACAATTGTACTATGTCCTTACATATGGGAGAGTGCCAAAGCTGAACAGGAAATTAGGGAAGGGGAAGGAGCAGAAGAGTCCCCTAAAAAGCTATGAAGAACAGCACTAGCAAAATTAGCCCTAGCTCTAGAGACGCCATCCAAATTATAGTGCTTGGTAAAGGTATGCACAGAAGTCCAGGTAGCTGCTTCAAGAATAGAATTATTATCCAAGCCCTGAAAAAGCAGAAGAAGCTACAGCTCTAGTAGAATGAACCCTGACTGAAGAGGGAAGGCTCTTGCCATGAAAAGTGTAACAAAAAAATAAATAGCCTTATAAATCCAAGAAGAAATAGTTTGCTTGGATACAGCAAGTCCCAAAGATCTAGGAAGAAAAGAAACCAATAACTAATCAGATTTTCTAATAACCTTTATGTTATCCAAATAAACCTTGAGTTGCCTATGCACGTTCAAACTATGCAGCACCCTCTCACTGTCACTTTGCGGAGAGGGGAAAAAAGTAGGCAGATTAATAGACTGATTAAGTGATAGCTCATTAACCACCTTAGGCATAAAAGAGAGTTTAGTGTGCAATGTCACTCTGTCCTCTCGAAAGATCAAAAAATGAGGACAAGCCATAAGGGCCTGTAACTCAGACACCCATCTGACAGAAGTAAGAGCTAACAAAAGAACAGTCTTCCAGAAAGAATGCTGCAAGGAATCTGAAGCAGCAGGCTCAAAAGAAGCCCAAGTCAACTTCTTCAAAACAAAATGAAGATCCCAGGGTGGAGGAACAGGCTTCCTGGGAGGTCTAATATTAAAGGATGTCTTTAAGAAATTGTTTTACCTGAAATTTAGAAGCTAAAGGAGGAAATATAGGCAGACAAGCAGAGATAGCGGATAAGTGGGCCATAATAGAAGAATAAGTCAAGCCAGCACTGAGCAACTCACACAAATAAGAAAGAACCAAAGGAACAGCCACAGTAAGTGGGTCCAGGTTACAAGGTAGACACCAAATAGAAAACCTATTCCATTTGGATAAGTAGAATTTCCTAGTAGTAGATTTCCTGGCCTCCTCAAGGACTTGCATCACGTCCTTAGAAAAAGGTGTCTATGAGGAATCAATATCTTATCACCCACAGTCTCAGCTGAAATGTGGACAGGTGGGATGGATGTCTGGTGAGAGTAAGTCCACCCTTTGAGATAACTTGCGATGACTGCCCCTGGCTAAATGCAGAAGAGGGAACCAGTACTTTGCAGCCAAAAGGGAGTCAACATCAAGATTTTGGGAGCATCCTGTTGAATTTTGAACAGGACTTTAGGAATGAGAGGAAGGGGAGGAAATGCATATCCCCTTAGAAGAAAATGAGAGGGCATCCACCCTCCACA
The DNA here is from genome assembly GCF_019279795.1 of Protopterus annectens. Lineage (NCBI taxonomy): Eukaryota > Metazoa > Chordata > Ceratodontiformes > Protopteridae > Protopterus > Protopterus annectens. The sequence continues at coordinate 1,117,975,322 of NC_056743.1, forward strand.
CCACAGGACCTGGGAATCTGGCACAAAACAGAGGAAGTTGTCTGTTCAGAGGGGAGGCAAAAAGATCCACTTGAGGAGTACTTCACTGGTGGATAATGTCCAGAAACACATCCCTGTGAAGCATCCATTCATGGTACTGAGTTAAGGACCTGCTCAGAGTGTCTGCCACAATGTTCTGACCAGAAGGTATATAAACTTCCTGAAGTGTCACTTGATACTTTGACAGCAAAATCCCATACCAGAAGTGCCAGCTGGCAAAGATAAGATCTCATTCCACCCTGTTTGTTGATATACCACATCACTGTGGTATTGTCTGTGAACACCTTGAGAGGCCCTGAAGAGAAGAGAGAATAAAAAAACCTGAAGAGCCAACAGAATAGTTCTCCTCTCTGACACGGACGTGTTTCTTATGCTGATGAGGTGACCACACCCCTTGAACTTTTAGGGAGACAAATGTCACCCTCCCATCCCATGTCTGAAGCATCTGTGAACAATTGCTGAGAGGGAAGAGGGAGAAGAAAAGGGGTCTCTGGATTCAGAGACAACTGCTAAATCCATAAGTGAAGCTGCTGTCTGAGACAAGAAAGAAGAGGAACTACAAAGTCTAAAGATGCGCATGTTGAAGCCATACTAACTTCAAAAACCACTGAAACTTTCTCATGTGAAGTTTGGCCTGAGGGAGCATCGGAATGGTGGATGCCATGAAACCCAGAGTTCTCAGAAATTCCCAGGTGGTAATGAAAGCCAGAGGAGGAAGGATGTGAGAGAAAGAAAGAAAAAAGGATGTGAAAGAAGGAAAGAAAGAAGGATGTGAAAGAAGGAAAGAAAGAAGGAAAGAAAGAAATGAGAGGCAAGGCCATTGGTGGGGGCAGGAAAGCCAGCACTGGCACCATCTAAATCCTGCAACCTAGACAAACATGATCCTGAGGAGTTGTCAAGAGAAGACTTTTTGAAATTTACAGTGAACCCCAGACTCTGAAGAAAGGAAATGGCAAAATGAATGGTCTCTGGAGAGGATGCCTGAATCAACAGGTTGTCCAAGTAAGGAAATACTAGGATCTCTTGAAGCCTGCAAAAAAGCAATCACAGGAACAAGGCATTTGGTGAACACCCTTGGGGTAGTAGAAATGCCAAAGGGCAAAGCATAGAATTGAAAATGACAGAAAGCAAAAGAAAAAATGCAAAACCTTCCTGAATAAAGGAGGATGTATCAGAATATGAAGATAGGTATCCTTGAGATCCAGAGATGCCATATAGGTCTGAGGGAACGAGAGAGGAAACAAAATCTGAAGGGACAACATCTGAAAAGGAAGTCACTTTTAGAACAGGGTTTAGATGAGAGAGTCTAGAATAGGTCTCCAAGTGTCCTCTTTCCTGGGCAATAGAAACAGTCTGAAGTAGAAGCCTTTCGGGACACAGGCACCTCTTGAATGGTACCCTGAGTCAAGATATTTTGAAGAACCTCTGGGGAAAAGGAAAGTTGTTTCCAAGAAGGCTGAGGAATGCCCATAAAAGGAGGACAGGATTTCCACAACATGAATTATCCTTGATGAATAATGCACAGAACCCAAGAATCCCGAGAAATCTGAAGCCAAACAGGAAGAGAACGAGGAATGCAGTTGGGAAGGGACGGATAATCATACAGCACCTGGTTTGCCTGGAAAGGAAGGCTTCGGAGTCCCTAAAACTGAGGAGCATGTTTGCTAATTTTCTTACCATTAGTAGAAGTGCAGGACTGCCTACAAACAAAGACAGGCTTAGTGGGGTAGTTTCTCTAAAATTTAGGCACATGAGAAACAAACACATGTTTAAGCTTCTGTAAGGCCTTACCCTTATTCTGAAGGGACTTAACAAACCAGCAGCAGCTTCCACAGACAAAAGCTTAGAATCCAGAGAAATATCCATCAACTTAGCCTTAATATCATCAGGTAGAGGTTGAAGCCTAAGCCAAGAATACCTCATCACTGAACCAAAAACAGCAGCCCTAGAAGAAGCATCTGCACATCATAACTACGTTTAATAGAATGACAAATGATTTGAGAAGGAAGTCCCAAGCAAGGAAAGAACAGAAATGTTACCCTCAAGAGTCTGGAAAATCAGAAATAAATTGACAGACCTGAGAAAGAAGAGCCAACACCTACTAGACATAGGTGTCTGATAATTAATAGCCCTAAAAACTAGGACTGCAGAAGTGTAAACCTTCTTACCCAACCTTTCCATAGCTTTGCTATCCTTGTCAAAATGCAATAACTTCGGCAAAGGAAGTAACAGAGACAGGCTATCAGAGGCTACAGACACTACAGAGGGGTCAGCAGCAGGACATTTATATTAAAACAATCCTTAGGCACCCTATAAAATCTGTCAGGGGGCAGAGAATCATGCGCATGAGGCATTGGAAAAAGCATACAGCAAAGTAGCCAAAACAGGAAGATTAGCTTCAGGCTTAGGAGATTCCAACTGCAGCAACTCATAGCACCTCTTATGGATATCAGGGACCTGAGCACAATCCCAGTTATGTCTCAAAAGGAACATCAGGACTAACAAATTCCTCCTCCTCTGACCCATAGTCCACAGGAGAAGGAATTTGAATAGAATAAGTCAGGGATTCATTATCAGAATCCAACTCATCCTCAGAAGAATCCTGTTCTCTAGACCTTTAGACAGGACTATAGGATGAAGGAGGAGCAGGAACCAAAACTCCTTGCAGAGGTTTTAAGGACATTAAAGCAGGAAATAGACCCTGAGGAAAGGTCTGCCAGTCACTCTGTCGATCCCTAGGAGCACAAGAAACATGTTTAAATTTTTGTTTCTTTTATAAGGGAACATCCCTCCAAAAAACTGAGAAGGCTCAGAACCAGGACAACAGTCAAGAGCTGTAGTAGAACTTCTTCCCAACTAAAAATGGAGGAACTCCCCTGGGCCCCTCGGAAAAAAAATCAACAGTGGTTCCCCTGAATGTCCAAGATGGGTGCCTGTAAACCTTCTTCAGATGTGATGCCAGACAGATCCTCAATGGCTTCCAAACAGTCACAGCAAAGAAATCCAACACAGCTGGGCGAGCCTCTGTGTTTGTAACAAATTCGGGAGAAACACCTGGCAGAGGCTGGACAGTGAACGATTCCGGTCATACCTTTTTCAGCTTCTTCACTAACAGCCGACTGTGGGTGGGAGATTTCTTTCATTGTATCTTTAGCGAGAAGCTTAAGACACTGGTTACTCAAGATACAAAGAAAGGGAAGAAAGTCTACTGCAAAGGGTTTTTAGGATGAACACCTGACAAACTGAACAAGATGTATATAGTCAAAAGAAGCTCCTGAAAAAAAAAAATAAAAAACACATAGTGGCAGTCTTTATGGGGACCATCTCCCACACTAGCATTTACCCTTCCTGGATGACATTAACCCTATTTACTCTTCCTGGATGACATTAACCCCAAGGAGCAGAAAATAAAAATAATAAAAAAAAAAAACACAGGGCACTTAGCTGCAACTGCAAAGATGGCAGCAAACAGGCGTAGGTCACTGGAGAATGGAAATGCATTCAACTGGCAGAAAACAGACACAGGTAAACAGACTGATGGTGAAAGAATCCATTTGGACTGGTAGCAAAGAAGTTATGAGCATGGTAGGCCTGAATATCACCTTTATGCCCTATGCTATGCAAGGAATGTTTGGGTGATGTTTGGCATACCTTTAAAGCAACAGTAGTCTTCGGCAGACTGGACAGATGTCGGGCTTCCATGGCAGGGAATCCCATAGGTTAAGAATACTGCAGCAGTAACTGTAAGGACATCAAGGAGGTGAGAACATAAAACTCTTAGGGATAGAAGAAAATATAAATTATGAATCAGATGGAGAAAGCAAAAAAATGAAGAGGTAGCAGAGAAGGGAAGCTAGGGTGGTGTGAGAGGGGCAACTGCCCTGGGCACAAAATGTTGTGGGGGAGCTATCAGCCAATTTCAATATCTAATGCAGTAATCAAAGCTTTTTGCATTTGTGGTCAAACCTGAGCAATTTAGTGCTCCCTGTGTGGTCTAAACTGTAGCAAGCAGTTTGCTACAGTTAAAAAACATAAATAAATTTTTTCCCAGTCAACTAAAACTGGAGTGATGTAGTGCTCTGTGCAGGCAGGGTATACACTGTAACAATGGCTTGCTATAGTTTATAAGAAAGTATTTTATTATTATAGTTTTTAATACTATGGAGGAGGATAGGGAGTAGAGCACATTAATGGGACCCGAATGGCTGGGCAGGAGGGAAGGAGGCATATTGTGCATCTGGCCTCCTGAAGGGTGTGGCAGTAGAAGGATTTTTTTTTTTTGCTCTTCACTTAAGAGCTGATGGGCTGGGCCGCTGGTTAGTGGTACCTGCCACGCTTCTACTAAAGAGTTAGCATGAATAGCAAACACTCATAAGTGTGCTGTTCAATGGTTCTGTGATTATTTCTATTTTAAACTACCAGTGCTTGTAATGTCTGAATTGAGCAGAAAAGCAAGACCGAAATAGAAATGGGTACAAGAGAGAGTAAATGACAGTGGAGGACAGCATACGATGTGAGACAGTCATAGGATGCACCAAATAAAAGATATGGTCTGTAATAAATTGTACATTAAATGAAGACAACCTTGTTAAGCTTGGTTTTGGGATGGACCAGCTGTATATTTGACAGTATATACCAAGATTTCATGATGGTGACTTAGTACCCTTTCCCGCTCAACAGAGAGTATATGGGAAGAGACAAATTCAAACAAATTGCATGGAGATCAGGGAAGGAAAACCTGTAAGTGGAAGTAAGTACAGGAATAAGAATACATTTAAGATTGTTATCTCTGGTTTTGGGTTGGACTGCATGTATAACTAGTGTTGGGAAGAAAAGGCATACTTAAATATTATGCAGACAGCTGCCAGAGCAAATATGATTGATGCACCATGAATGAAGTCTGCACATAGAATGCAAGTTACTTGTTGGATATTGAATAAAAGTTGTGATCTCTTAATCAAAATAACTTTAACACCCAGTCTTTATTCTCTACCATTCCTACGCAAGATTACTGAGAAAGTGGTTTACGAGCAGCTGGAAACCTATCTCCATGCTAGTGGACTCCCATTCACTCAAGCTTTTATGCTCACCATAGCACTGAAAATGCCTAAGCAGAGTAGTTAATGATATTGTTATGGTGAGATGCCAGATGGACTGTCCACTGCTGGTCCACCTGGATCTTTTGCTTTTGACACCGTAGATCATGGCATCTTAAACTGTTTACATTCTTACTGTGAATTTCAGAGACTGCTCTTGAATCATACATCTCAATCTCAGAGCAAGAAATCTGGACAAAGCCATATATAAAAGCGGGACAAATGCCCAAAAATAATGACACTTTTTAAATACTGCTCTTACAAACTTAGAAAGTTGATAGAATAACAGGTTTTGCATCAGCATGAATTTTCTGAAGAGTATAAAGTCTGAAACTCAAATGTCTCATTTTCTAACTTCAGTCTTTAATGATTTGCCATTAATTTGCCAGAAAACCACAATTTTATGAATAAACTGACCAAAAATATGATGCAAAAATCTGGACATTCTGTAAAAATCTGTACAGTTGAGAGGTATGAATTGAATAGTTTTCTTCTTACTTGTCCAGCCATGCACACAGGATCAGTTCTGAACTCAACCAGTCTTCATCCTACCATCTTGATTGTGGGATTCCACAAGGTTATGTTTTGGGCTCTCTTTATTCACAATGTATACACTTCCATTCAGACATTTACCGAAGGGAAAGAGGTTTAGTGTACTATAGTTATGCAAGGGATACCCAGATTTACTGGTCTTTCCCCTCAAAGTGAGATGGACTGTATCCATTCCCTTTCTAATGATTATGATGTCATACATACATGATGTAATTCAATTCACTTTAAAATTGAACACTGCAAAGACTGAGGCCATTGTAGTCCAAGCAACTCAGATTATTCTGCTCCACCAATACCAAGGTATACATTGTATGGGGAGACAAGCTTCAGTTTTCTCAAAAGGTGTGCAACCGGAGGATTATTGCAGATTCATGAGTGACATTTTGGGACCAGGTGTCAGCTGCTGTGAAGTCATCCTACTTCCATCTGAAGAATATTATACCCAGGATAAAAAACCTTACACTACAATATGATTGTTCTTGCTATGGTCTCTTCCAGACTGAAGAACTGGAATGCCTTATATCTGGGACTACCCAACACAGATTAGAATCATTTACAAGTGATACAGAATTCTGTAGCAAGGTTACTGACTGGTACCTTATGTTACTATCGCATTACATCAGTTCTGTATAGCCCTCAAGTTTTTAAGATCCTGGAACTAATATCTGTCCATTCACAACTTGGATCCCAGCTACCTGAATAAGCTTATTAAACACTACTCTCACCCTCACCCTACAGGTTTTACATTCATCTTCCGAGGGGCTGCTGGCAATTCCACATGCAAATACAGAAACCTCTGGTTTCAGTTCATTTTATCATCAGACTCCTTACCCGTGGAGCTCACTAGCTCTGTGGCTTCAAGAGTGTCCCACATTTGCCAGTTTTAGCCAGGCATTAAAATGTTACTTCTTTGATTTGGCATAGGATGAGGATTACAGATGATGTCTTTATGACTTTTCTTCTACTGTTTTCATTTTACTATTTTACAGTTTAAATTAATGGTGCTTTGTTTTTAAAGCACTTTAATAAACTTGAACTGAAGTTATAAGAAACACACATTAACAAATAGTTAATTTATGATAGGAGACTATCATAAATCTTTAAGGTTCATTGAGCTTTAGCTTTTCCAATGTGCTACAGTTAGTGTTTGAAAGCTCTAACACTTAGCACTGCACATAAATAATAAACAAAAGTGAAATATACCTCTGAGTAATCAGAATCTTTAAAAACTGTCAAATACTTCACTATCACGCTTTTGCTTGCGTGTGTGCACGTGTGTGTGTGTGTGTGTGTGTGTGTGTGTGTGTGTGTGTGTGTACACTCGTGCACGCTCGTATGTGTGCGCATGTGTGTGTATGTGCGAGAGAGCTGGAAGAGTATTGCAGCTTTTCAAACTGTCAGAATGTTTCTGATGCTATTCTGTGGGGACTTCCATATGTGCTTCAGCATGAAACCTGATCATAATAGCTGTCAAATGGGTACAACAGTTTTGGTGTGGATCTTTCTAATGTCAGAAAGGTGCACAAAAAAAGTGATAACATTACAATATTGTCCAAAAAAAAAATCAGTGTGCTCCATGCACTGCAAGGTTATTTTTCCTCTCATTTTCAGAGTGTAAATCAGCATGATGCATGTACTGCATTAAACTTGCCAACACCTTGATATAAGTGTCAATGTTTGTTCACAAAGGCATAAGGGAGAAGGACATGCAATGCTAGAGTAAGACGGATAAAACTCTTTTAGCCAAATAAACATTGTGTTGGGTAACTGCTACCCATACAGGGCAATCACCGGAGCCGTTGATCAATTACAAGAGGAACTCTTAAGTTAGATTATATCACAAAGATACACCCAGACAGCAAAAAACATTGCATTCAGTGGGTTTTATCAAACTTTCAGAAAGCTTGCAGCTTTTGTGTCACAGAACAGTACTGAAGGTCTACCGAGACCAATGCATATTGACCTTTTAAATGGAAAGGATGCAAGTGAATGAAATAAATGTTAAAATCAAACTGCCTTTTAACAAGCATGAATTCTGCTCACTTAGTGGTAATACTGATAACTGAAAAGTGAATAAAATCCTGTTGTTTTAGTAAAGCTAAAAATTCCCATCAGTAGAATGCTCTGGGTATGTATGGCCTTCAGTCTGAATTAGATGACCAACACATAATAGCAGACTGACCGGGCGCATAACCATGAAAGTGCTCAATTTTTCACAGAGACTCAAGTTTTTAACCAAGATAACCCCATTTTTCTGTTCAGAAATCAACTGACAGGTGAAAAAGGTTTGCTCATTTGTTCAGTAATATCGAGTTTCAAACATTTTTAAATAAATATTCTTGCACTTTACACAGATGATGAACAGGTACCAACTACCTGATTTTTACAAGAGCTTCTATCAAAGTATAGAGTAGTTACATTAAAGTGTTTTTTAAACGTGACCTAGGAACTCACAGTGTGACTAAGTCACTTGCTTAGAAATGCATAGTAAACAGAGGCTAAGGGGTGGGGCTTGTTTACAGATTGCAGCCTTAATCCCTTGCACTAAACTGCCAAATGGCTCGTTTGGATTGTGCTAGTGGAAACTAAATAAAAAGACACCTCCCAAAGCAATGCATATAAATTATTCAAAATAATAATTCCAGAATGGTACCACAGTACAAGCAGAAAATGACTTGAGTTCAATAACTGGCTAAGTTTCTGGTGTCATTCTAAGGGGATCCAATATCTGTCTGCCTGGGATGACATGATTGACAGACCTTGATGCTTTGCCAGAGATGGCCTGCATCTGTCACCCCTGGGCTTCTGGATACTGACCAAGCCTCTTGCCACCCCTATAATGCCTTTTTTAGATGGTTTTCCAAAGACCAAATTATCAGCGTAACAGCTACAGTGAAATGCAATCTGAGGGTCATGCTGCTCAACTCTAGAAGTCCAAATCTCAAAATGCACTCACTCAAAGCACTCCTTAAAATGAAGATCAACAACATTTGTGCTGTAACAGAGACCATGTTCATGGCAACAGAAAGCACCCCTGCACTACCAGGCTATAACTCATTCCACACCCTTTGGCCCCAGAACTTAGACCGAAGGTCCAGAGGCAGTGGGTTTCCATATTCATAAGAGATGCATACACCTCCAGACTGGTAGCCCAACGTAATGCATCAGAGATACTTCAGGTGCAGCTTACATTGGGTAAAACAGTGATTCAGCTCGTAGCCTGTTATAGGTCCCCAACCATGTCCCAAGACACTCGCTCCACATTCCTAAGCACCCTGGAGAATATTAGTGTCCAACCTAGCACACTCATACTGGGCAATTTCAATTACCCCTCCATTAACTGGGAAAACTACTCATTACCAATACACCTGCCCAGGGTTTCCTAGAATTCATTAATTCTAATGCCCTGGACCAGCTCGTTCTTACCCCCACTAGGAGGTAGCAACATCCTTGACCTGGTCATTACTAACATGGGTGACTGTTGCTCTACGCCAATAGTGAACTCCTCCCTGATTAGATCTGACCACAAGCTAATCACCTTGGAAATCCCCCCCCCCCCCCGCAAAGGTAACCACCATGAAAAACTTCTCCAAAACTATCTTTTGGCTCCTAGGAACAGAGGTAGCCAACTTCACAGCACCCATGCAAATGGAGAATAGTTGCATGACCACTGAATCATACACCAATGCACTGTACGAACACGTACACAAATGCATGGATCTCACCATACCCAATAGAACCAAGACACTCTCCTCCAAATAAGGAAATCAGTCTGGTGGTCCACTGCCATAAACTCTACAACAGAAGGAGGAAACTGATGCAGAATAAGGTGAAGCCCGAAGACTGGAAAAACTCTCTTATCAGCCTCAACAAAAAGTTGAGATCCCTCATCAAATCCTCTAAAGCTAGCCATGAAAACAGAATTGCAGCAGATAGTAAAAGACAACCACAAGGCCTACTATAATTATATAAAGAACCTCCAAGGCAATACCCAGATTTGCTCCGAGCTACTGCACAATGGTACCTCCTATACCAAGCCAACAGATTCAGTGCCAACTTTACCCCCCCCCCAAAGGACCGATCACAATACCAGTAGATTGCCAGTCACCCAGTATTACTGCTGCACAGGTTAAAACAGCACTGTCCAAGGCCAAGAATACAGCATCTATGAGATCTGACAATATCCCTGGCTGTATTCTACATGAAGTAGAGAGTGAATTGGCACCTCACCTACATTCCCTGTTCAATCACAGCCTCACCTCACTCTTTGTCCCTACCAAATGGTGCACTGCTATAGTCATCCCTCTCCACAAAGGATGAGCAACTACAGACCCTGGGAACTAAAGTCCCATTAGCCTGAGAAGTCTGATATGCAAAGCTATGGAACGCATCATCATGGACCTAATAAATAATGATATAGGGAATCTCCAAACTAGATCCGACGCAGTTTGGTTTTGTGAAGGGTAGATCATACCTGCTCAACTTGTTCGACTTCTTTGAGTCAGTCACCAGAGTTGTGGATGAAGGCAAGGTAGTTCATACAGTCTACTTCATCTGGCCAAGGCCTTTGATGCCATTCCCCATGCAGGAATCATAGAAAAACTCACTAAGCTAGGCATCAACCCCTATATCACTAGGTGGGTTGCAAATTGGCTCACAGATTTTGGTGAAAGTAGCTGACTCCAAGTCAGACTGCCGACCAGTCACGAGTGAAGTCCCACAGGGATCGGTCCTGGGTCCTCTCCTGTTTGGTATCTACTTCTCAGAAGTACAGGCCAACACAACGGGACTCTGGCTGACAAACTTCAGAGACAATTGCAAGTTGGGAGCCATTATTAACTCCCAAAGTGATGTCAACACCCTACAGAAAGGCCTCACTGAGACCAATGACTGGTGTCAGAACCATGGCCTTAAGCTCAGTGCCAAACATGTGTCGTCATCCCCTTTGGGAAAAACCCAGTTCCCATGAACTAGCACATCGATGGTAGTCCACTGAACACAGAAGGCATTCTAATAGATCTGGGAACACAGGTTGACAGCAACTTCTCTTTTGACCACCACACTGCCACTGTGGTCAGAAAGTCCTTCTGTGTGGCACATCTCATTACTAAGGGTTTTGCATCCAGGAAGAAAGAGGTCATTGCCTCCCTCTACTCTTCCCTCATTAGGCCAATCATCGAGTACAATGCCCCATTTGGCATGTACCTCACTAGACACCTGCAACAACTGGAGAGGCCACAAAAGTACCTCACAAAGAGGATCCTAGGCCTTAAACACTTGTCTCATATTGCCTATTTAGAGGCGATCTCTGCTCGACTTTACAAAGCCATGTCTGACCCAGCTCTGTTAGAAATGCTGCATCTAAAAGAAATCCCAATCCCTCCGCACCACACACTCCAGAGACCTCAACCTCATTACCACAATCAGCAGAATGTGCTGGAGGGACAGGTTCATAACCCAGAGACTGTCCAAGCTATGAAATAGATTTCCCATACATGTCAAACAGAGCACCTCACTGGCCCTCTTCAAGAGAAAACTTGATGAGTGGATGAGAAATAGAAAATTCACTCCAGTGGCTCTACTCGACAGAGGCACTGGAAACTAAGCTCGGGTGGCACGATGCCAGGGTAATCCTATGGGCTAGGCTTGTAAAGGCTCCAGGGCTATTAGCCTAGTACACACCTATGAAACTAAAATGAAAAACATTCTATGTTGCAACTGTATGGGGTCCTGTCATTGCATTACACAGATAGCCATTTTAAGGGCAGTTTCTGGTTCTGACTTCTAGTGGAGTGTTTATTAGTTTCAGATAGAGATGTGCTGGGCCTTCTGTTTGGTACTTAGTAAAGGGTTTACGTCATTTACAAATCAACATTCCAAACCACTGAGCATCAAAACGGTGCTAACATCAAAACCCACAACACTGGGTAGTTCTCTCTGGCCTTTAGCAATGCATCTCAGTAAATTTTACTTTACTTATTTACAGCCTGCTGATCTCATTAATCCTAGTAGGCCAGTCCCCTCTTTTCAATGTCATGCACACTCAGCCATGTCTTCGACATTGTTGCAATATGAAATGAGAGCATATTATACGGTATCAGAGGATGTCAAATTGGCAGTATCTTTTTCTTGCTGCTTTACCATCATAAAGACATACTGTAAAGCACTTTCATACATTTTAACCTTCTCAATCTTAGATCAGTCTCCTGGACAACAACTTCAGATTTTGACCATTGTTCAACCCTTCTTGGTAATTCTACAGGGAATACTTGATCATTTGGCAAGGACAGCTGTTGCTGAATTACAAGATGCATCTTTTGGACACGCTCTACAACTGTACATTCTTGCTACGTGTTTGTAAAGGGAATAGATACAATGAGCAATATGCTTATAATCCTAGTGTGTGTATTTTTTTTTAAAGTGGTATTTCCTGTTTTGCATCTTAATCTGTTGGGCTGTAAAGGCCTGGTTCTTTCAAAGATACTGAAGGCCATCTCTGCTTCTGTGGTGGCTCCTGTCTGCAAATGCAATACCCATAATTGTGGGTTCCAAAACTCCATAAAATGAAATTGCTTTACAACAAAACAGTGTGTTTTGAAACTTACTATGAAATTAAAAGTATTTTTTCACATGGGGCAAGAATTGTGAATATGCAGAGGTTCAATGACCTCAGACTTGGTATATGTTCCCCACTTTTAAAACTTGCAGTTTTGCTATTCTGAGAGTTGCAATTACAGCCCTAGAAATTTCAAAAAGGCAAGTAGGTACCCCTACAAAACAAAATATAAAATTGACCTTTTTGCTTCTAAATGACAGAATGATATTATTGTGTGACTGCTGTTTTCTTGATGTGCTTCTTTTCACCATATATGCCATAGCGAAGAAACAAGCTAGACCATCTACAAGGTAGCTGACTTGTAAAGGATACACTCAAAAATCCTTTAGAAAAATACTGTATTTCCTGGCTAATGATATTCCAGCACATCAACTTATAACTCAAGACTTTAATATTGTGCAATTAGTAATTACATGCATGTTTTAGGTTTGTAGAAGCAAATTTATTGCAATAGATATTGTATTAACATTTCAAAGAATGGTGGTACTTGCTTAAAGCAATTTTGCAAATGAGAATTTAATGGCAAAATTTCAGGGGGTAGTTAACCAGAACTTAAAATCAGAATGCTGTTTCTGAGTAATAACCGTGTACACAAACTATCAAAGTTTGATGTCCAGAAATCCTGCCCACCATGTCATCTTTTAGTGGAAGGCCCACCCATGGGGAATCCATCTCAGTATCTCCTGGATATTAAAAGCCCTTCCGTGAATTTCTTCTTTGGAAGCTCCAAGGAAGATATGCTAACTAATAAAAGTCTTCACTAGACCTCACCACACTACACCAGCCATTTCACATACTTTCACAAATCCCACGTATTTATTCTAAAAAGGACAATTTTTTTCTATGATGTTCATCATACTGATCACTGCTGCAGTAGTCTTCGCTATATGGGTTATATCCCGCTAAGTATAACAGCTGGCCAAGCTTCCAAAGCTTCAGGGCACCTGAATAGAAAGAAAAACAAAGCAAAATACACAATATAATTTGAGCATGCCCATCCTTGGGTTGTGGTGTTGCACACACTTGGGACACATTGCTGAAGTTCAGTTTCACTGGCAGAGTATGGGGAAACAGTGCAGTGATATATGAGAGAGGATGGAAAATTCTAATGATGAAAGCCCCTTATGGAAGTGAGAGGTAGTACAGTGCCGATGGCCAGTGCATATCCCCCCTCAGGTGTTACTAGCAGTGCATAACAGGGCGAGGAAAACACACTCCAGCAGCAGTGTAATGCTAACAAGGGTCCTTGACAATTTCACTATCCCCAGACATAGCTTGGGTTTAGCCCTGGAGGAGACTAAGGTGGGCTATGGAGAGGAACTGGGAGTCAATAGCTGACAGTCAGCTCCAGAGATCCAAAGAGAAGAAAAAAAAATACAAACACTTTAGCAATACATTTGATAAGTTACTCCCCACACAGAAGGTTGGTGAACTAACTGCATATGCATTTCCCAATACATACTTTGTAGTATTCAGGGTCATGGTAAAGAAAGCATAAACTGGAAAGATCTGGGCAGGATGCCATTCCATCACAAGATGCACATGTACTGCAAGTACAGTTATGGGTAATTTAGAATCTAACCAGTTTACATATCATCATTTTGGGAGAAATCACAGCATCCAGAAAAAAATACATGGTGACAAGGAGGGTATGCAGACTCTGTATAGAAGGCCACTAACCATGGCATCCAGTAAAGGTCCATACAGATTCTGTAGAAAAGGGACCCATGCCAGAAACCAAACTAAAGCAAATAACTAAGTGCTGAGTACTGCATCATTCTAATCCCGGCCCCATTTATTAAAAAAAAAAAGAAATGCACAAAAAGCTCTGCCACTAGCAATATTATAACAGAAGCAAACTTTATTATTAAATAATAGAGTGCAAAGTGTTTGAAGCCACGGTGGTGCAGCGGTAGCATTGTTGCCTCACAGCAAGAGGTTCTCCCGTTCGATTCTTGGCTGGAGTGGCTTCTGTGTGGAGTCTGCATGTCCTCCACACGGTTGAGTGGCATTCAAAAGACATGCGTAAATGGGCATGCCTTTGTTGAAGGTTGGGCGTCGGGCTGATACCTCGGCACTGTAAAAATCTACTGCCAATCATTAGTGGACCGGAGTTCCACTGTGGCGACCCCTAACCAGGAAAAGCCAGAAGAAGAGTGCAAAGTGTTTAAAACATAACACCTTTTTTAAACATATGCCATTTGCATTTTGTAACACAGACTTGTATAAAAAAGTTTGAAATAATCAGGCAAGTAATGATGCCACTTAAACACCTACATTTTAGGATTACACATTTTCATAGTTTTGCAAGACATACCTGCTTACAAATTCTGCAAAATGTACATTTGTTCCCAAAATAGGTACTCCTCCATTACCATAAATTGTATTTAACATTTTCAGAAATTTCAGTTCATGAAAACATAGTTTTAAATAAGAGATAGTAGTGAAATTATAAATATTGTTTAACCATTACACATGACAGAACCTTGCGGTGAACAAATTAGGTGGCTGGGTACTCGTTTAACACCAGCAGTGCAAATCATATTAGACTTTCCCTGTTCCCCCTTTCCCTAGAAACATTCCTTTTGCCAAATGGCTCCCCTTCCTTTGCCCAACTGACCTATTTGTGCCTCCCTTGGGGTCAGAGCTCTTTGGCCCATCTGTACCCATGACCATAGGGTCTTATCAGCAATCACATATGACTTCCAGGATATATGCAGCATACTGCAAGCAACATGTGCATATTAGGCTCATATGCCACTGGTACAATACCTAATGCTCCCTTTAGGTGTCACCCAAGCCAGAGAGCCCTCCCTCTCGGACTCAAACATGGATTTGCTGGCATCAGTTCATTGTCATCTTCCCATTCGCGGTGGTGGTGCTGCTGTAGCGCTGTCGTCTCACAGCAAGACGTTGCCCCGTTCAATTCTCAGCTAGAGCGTCTTCTGTGGAGACATGCATGAGTGGGCATACCTTCATTGAAGGCTGTGCGTTAGGGCCGGCAACTCAGCACATAAAAATCAACTGCCAATCATTAGCGGACCGGAGTTCCGCTGTGGTGACCCCTAACCGGGAAAAGCTGAAAGACACAACAAGTTCATTGTCATCTTCCTGTTCTGGTCCCTCCAGCTCCTATACTGCTAGCTGAACATGGGTTGTTTGGTGCAGGGGAATAAATCCCCGACTGTGAGCTATAGATCTGGGAAAACTGCTTCTTTTAACAGGACTATGAACTAATACTGACAAAGCTATCCTTTCTGAAACTTTTCAGCTGAACGTAATCTTAAGTGTCAAATTTTGGAGATAGTCCTAAAATTAATGTACATATAATAGGCAGCTGAGTCTTTGTCTGGGACTAAGTTCAGCATTTTACCTTTGCTTCTCCCCTCACATGATAGCTGGATAACAGTGTGTGTTGACTGGCTGTATCTATTTTTTTTGCTTTCAAGAGATGGGGTTCTAAAGTCCTCACTTTTACCAAATGCAAAAACTCAGATGACTGAAAATGGACATATGTAGGTGCCATATTTCCGAGTGAAACTCCAACCACAGGAAAGGAATGCTTTGAAAGTAATGGAAACAAAATGGTGCTACTTTGCAGTTCTCTGAATTCTGCCACTTTAACTACAATATCATCTGCAAGTTGCAGTGTGCCTCTCAGCCATATCTCACTGAGGAATGTTCCTCATTTTGCATCATAAAAACTCAGTAGTAACATCTTTAAGAAAAGATGCATTGCTAATAATACTGTTTTATTAAAAACATGCTAGAATTAGGAATTCAAAATTTTATCCTCTGAGGTTCCTAGCCTACTTATTCTGCATTTTGAGCAACATTGTTATATTTTTGTACTTCAAAAAGCAGAAGTGTCATCATTTATATTACTGATGTTAACTATATGTAACACCATGCTCCCCCCACTTCATAGTGCCTTTTGTATTTTAGTATGAACTTGTAGTACAAAAATGCTAATTTACAGCCTGGCAGCATATCATATTATAGCTTGCTGCAAGTACCCTTGCTTAGAAAATATGGCTCGTCTTGCAGCAGCAGGTTTGGTCCAGTAGAATATGTAGAACATTCAAGCATTGAAAATCTGTCCCAGTGTCATTGACATTGGAATCTCTACATGGTGTGTTTTACTTCTGGACCAGTAGCTTGGATAGATATCATTTTTATTCTGTTGGAACAATTAAACAACCATCTGTTTGGTAAAAAATATTACAAAAACTGAACCATAACCTGGCACTTCAATGTGGGGAGTATGCCAGTCCATCTCACAATGCACACATACTGCAAGCACAGCTATAGGCAAGTTAATATCTTTCCAATTCATCTCTTCATTATGTAAGAGGAAACTAAAGCAGCCAGCAAGACTCACAAGGAGACAAATGGCCACACAAGAAAATTATTTTCCTGTGTCCCTGTCAAGCAGAGCCACAGAAGTGATCCCCGGGGTGAATTTCCTATCTCCCATCCAGTCATCAAGATTTTTCTTGAAGAGTGCTAATGAGGAGCTTTGTTTGATATAGATAGGTAGTTTGTTCCAGAGTATGGAAAGTCTCTGAGATAGGAATCTATCCCTCCAGCATGTTCTGTTTACTGTGGTGACAAGGTTTAGGTCGCTAGAGCGTGTAGCTCAGAGGGATTGGGATTTCTTTGCGTGGAGCATGTCCAACAGCTCTGGGTTTGACATGGCTTTGTATGTTAGGCAGAGATCGCCTCTGAGTAGGTGATATGCGACAGAGTAAAGCTGGAGCTTTTTGAGACGGCATAGGGCATCTGTTTGAGGCCGGTAATCCTCTTTGTGAGGTATTTCTATGGCCTTTCCAGTTGTTGTAGAGGTCTTGTGAGGTACATACCAAAAGGGGCGTTGTACTATATAATGGGTCTAATGAGTGATGAGTAGAGGGGAACAATTACCTCTTTTTTCCTGGATGAGAAACCTTTTGTGATGAGGTGTGCCATATAGAAAGATTCCCTGACTACTGTGACAATGTGATTATCAAAGGAGAGACTACTGTCCACCTGTGTCCCAAGGTCCCTTATCACACTTCAGTGTTAAGTAGACTACCGCCTATGTGGTAGTTCATGGGTACAGAGTTTTTACCAAACGGGATGACAATGCACTTTTTGGCATTGAGCTTGAGGCTATGGCTTTGACACCAGGCATCTGTCTCAGGGAGGCCCTTTTGTAGGATGTCCACATCGTTAGGAGATTTGATTATGGTTCCTAGTTTGCAGTCATCTGCGAACTTTGTTAGCCAAAGACCTTCTGTGTTAGCCTGTACTTCAGAGAAATAGATACCAAATAGGAGAGGACCTAGGACTGAACCCTGTGGTACTCCACTTGTCACTGGTCCAAAGTTGGACTTAGAGTCTGCTACTTTCACAGTGTGGGTTCAGTCAGTGAGCCAGTTGGCAACCCATCTTGTGACATAGGGATTTATACCTAGTTTAGTGAGTTTGTCTGTAATTCCAAAGTGGGGGATGGTGTCGAAAGCCTTGGCGAGATTTAGATAGGCTGTGTGTACCACCTTACCCTCATCTACAGTTTTGGTGACTGCTTCAAAGAAGTCCATCAGGTTTAGGAGACATGATCTGCATTTTACAAACCCGAACTGGGTAGGGTCCTGAGTTTGGAGATTACCAATGTCACTGTTTATAAGTTCCATGATGATACGCTCCATAGCCTTGCAGACCAGGCTCGTCAGTCTAATGGGGCGGTAGTTCCCGGGCTCCGTGGTGGCTCCCCCTTTGTGGAGTGGGATATCCGTTGCTGTGCGCCATTCAGTGGGCTCAAAGCCTGAGGTGAGGCTATGATTGAACATGGTACTTAGGTGGGGTGCCAGTTCGTTCTGTAGTTCATGTAGAACGCAGCCTGGGATGCTGTCAGGTCCCATGGATGCTGTGTTCCTGGCTTTGGAGAGTGTGTTTTTTACCTGTGCAGCTGTGATTACAGGTACTTTGCATTCTTCCGGTATAGAGATGGGCCCTTTAGGGGATGAAAGAGGGGTAAAGTTAGCACTGAACCTATCTGCCAGGATGTTGGCAATATCAGTTGGTTCTGTATATTTAGTGCCATTGTGCTGTAACTCAGAGCAGATCTGAGTGTTGCCATTGGGATTCTTGACATAGCTATAGAATGCTTTGTGGTTGTCTTTAGAATCAGTGGCGATTTTGTTTTCATAACTAGCTTTGGAGGATTTTATGAGGGATTGCAGCTTCTTACTGAGGCTGACCACGGAGTTCCTCCAATCATGGGATTTTACTCTTTTTTTGCAACAGTTTCTTTCTTCTGTTGTAGAGTTTGTTTATAGCAGGGGACCACCAGCTTGGCTTCCTTTGTTTTGGAGGATAGCATCTTGGTTCTGTTAGGGATTGCACGATCCATGCACTTGTGTAAGTGCTTATAAAGTGCAGTTGTATAGGATTCAGCAGTCGTAGCTCTATTGTCCATTAGCATGGGTGTCGTGAAGTTTACCACTTCTGTCTTAAGAAGCGTGAAGTTGGCGTTGGAGAAATTGTTTACGGTGGTTTCCCTAATGGGGGTGGGGGGTGGGGCTAGGATGATTTGCTTGTGGTCAGATCTGACCAACAAGGAATTGAACTCTGGTGTGAGACACCGGTTGCCCATGTTGGTAATGACCAGGTCTAGGATATTGCTGCCCCTGGTTGTGGGTGTGGATACGTTGATCCAATGCATACCAATATTCTTTGTGAAATTATGAAAAGATTTGCATTATCCAAAATGACGTAGGTCTCCCACATCTATTAGATGTGGAACACTATGGGATTTTAAGGGGGAGATCTTGCCTTTTGAATCCTGTGACATTCTTTAAAGAGGCAACAGCAACACCTGGTGAAAAGTGACAGTGCATGCTGTTTACCTTGATCTTGCTAAAGGCATTCACATGGTAATGATTTAAAATGCTGGGACTCATTACTATAATTCCCAGAGCAACTTCTAAGACCAACCAGATTTTGCAAAAAAGGACCCTATATTATAGTAAATTATTTATGTTTTATTTGATTTATTTTACGTAGTTGGCCTTGAAGTTTAGGGTCCATCAATGTTGCTGTGTCAATACCTGTTCCGTAATAAGTTGTATTTTTTGTCACAATTCCCAGAACAGCAAGACTGAATGACTGAAAATGTAGACTTAATAGTCTGAGATTGTTGTTCCCCTTTCTCCAAGGTATGGAGATGATGGAGTTGATATTTACAAGTTAAAACTGGATACAGAAAAAAAAAGAAAAGAAAGAAAAAAAAAAACTTTAAAAGGAGAAAAGTAAAGTAATGTGTTTTTTCATAATTTTGGGAGTCACTATTATGAGTCTCAGGGAGCCAATCAACACTATTCTACATGAATGAATAATTCACAAATCTGAAACATTAAATTTCAATCCATATGCAATTTAATAGGCAAAACACTAATTAAGCAACTGGATACACTAAATCGGGGTGCAAGGGTTATCCACAGAGCTCTCTTTGTATCATGGAGATTTCATTTTTAGAATATTCTCTACAAATATAAAATGATTCACATAACTAAATGTACTGACAGTGAAAAATAATTAACAATTACTTCAATAAAAAATACCAAAATGCTCCAAGATGGTCTACAAAAAATATACGTACATGATGCTGTAGTGCTAACTTTACCTTTAATTTCAGTAAATTTAGAATCATGAGATGTGGCAAACAGGACATCAATCATGATAAAATACACAGTCAAATTATATAAAAATGAACTGTACCATCACATCACATCATCATTTCAGAGGACATTGATGGATACACACTCAAAGTTTAAAATTTTTTTCAGCAAAGTCAGAGAAGCATATCCTGTAGCCCTAAAGGGACTGTGTAGGTGCTCGAGAGAGATCACTGCTACCAACAGATTAAAAAGACAATATTGTGTATTACAGTCTTTTAAAAAGGCATCTGAAAGAACTTTAAAATCATAGGGATGGAAAACTTGAACTATTTAGAAAGGCTTCAGAATGGTAATTCTAATGCTGTTGCTTTTAGGTTACATACAGCTGACCTCTGTCCAGCCTATAAAGCAATGTCTGAACCTGATCTGGTGCTATGTGAAAGTCTAAACCTGGAATACACAGCTACTGGAGCAAACATCCAATCAGGAAGCCTAATACCAAAATAAATGTTGACGAAAATGTAATAAAGTCATTCCCAATGCTTTCCAAGATTACCATCCCCTTACAATCAGAAAAGTTAGTTTTTAGTTGCCTTCATTATCACTGGGAAATATATATCAAGCTATAGGGCACAAACTGCCAACTAAACCCATTTTTACCAGACAAAGTGGAAAGAAATTACTACAGTGAAAACAGAAAAATAAGATGACTGGGCACATGCCCACTCATACTAAAATGTCACAATTCCTATAACCAATCTGAAGTTTTATTAAAGCTATATAAAGTGAATAGGCCACGACAATGGATGAACAAGTGCCATTTGACATGATAAAAGCTGAAATTTTCCATTGCAAGGAAAACAAAACTAAGGCAGAGAGTGGATACAAGGACTCAAGATAAACTGATACTCCATTACAAAACTGTAAAAGTTGAAACACTTAGGAAAAATTGAATGCACATTTTTAAAATCATTTAAAAGCGGAGAGATAAATGGCAGGAACTGAACCAAATTATACTTCAAAATTCAGTAATAATGGACTTGTAACATAGGCTTTAATAACTCATTGACAGCAAACTTAATAAAACAGGCCCATGTTGGGGTTGAATGATACACAACTGAAAACATCTATAAAAAAGTTAAAGGAATATGGATTTATGGAAAGTTAAGTTTGAAATTTTTCAGATATGAATTTGCTTTCAG
The DNA here is from genome assembly GCF_019279795.1 of Protopterus annectens. Classification (NCBI taxonomy): domain Eukaryota; kingdom Metazoa; phylum Chordata; order Ceratodontiformes; family Protopteridae; genus Protopterus; species Protopterus annectens. The sequence goes on from NC_056743.1 coordinate 1,117,996,488, forward strand.
AAGGTAAGAAGAGATGAAAAGGAAGATTACAGAAGTTACAAGGCAGCAGGGACTGGTAAAGTACTACTGCAAGTTCCCATAAGAACCATTCAACAGTACTATGTCAAGATGGAGGTTACTGTGTTAAGATGGAGGACTGTACACATTAAGAGTGCGTGGTTTTTACTTAATGATCCATATTTATCCATTATGTTGGCACATGATGCTTCATTTTTATGGAACTTGCACTGTTCTGTCACACAAACTCTGGGGTGATCATTTCACAGAATGCCCAGAATTCTCCTGCATACCTTTGGTCTGTTCCACATAAACATTGTAGATGTTAAGTTGTCAATCTCGCCTTCATTCTTGCTTGATGGTTCGGAGCCGATCCTCGGCTCCGACTCGGCACTTGCTTTAGCTCGAGAACTCCTTTTACCAGCTCGAGGCAGCCCCATATCCCATGATGCAAGGCAGTAAGTACCCAGATCTCGTTTGCCGCTTCGCTTAGGAGGTCTTCTTTTTACCAGCTCCTGGTAAGTTGTTCACTTTTGTGAGTTTTAAGCCCCTTTTTAGTAAAAAAACCTTGTATTGATAGTTTTAAACTTATATTATTCCCTTTCTGACAGAAATTCCCTGTCTCCTTTATTTTTTGTTAGTGTATCTTAAAAAACCCTATCCCATCCCCCCCCCCTGTTAGGGTGTGTGTATTGGTTTTGTAGAATACCTTTTGGTATTTTATTTAAGTTATTTTTTGTTTGTTTTCGGCACCATGTCAAAGGAGAGGGTCTCAGGTTTTAAGAAGTGTGACTCGTGCTGTCAGAAGATGTCTCTGACAGACGGTCACACTTCTTGCCTGTATTGTCTGGGCCCTCTTCACCTGCAGGACTCCTGTGCTATTTGTCACTCCTTCAGCCAGAGAGTCCTGCAGGAGAGACTTAATAAACTGGTTCTTAGGGGCCTTCTTAAGCCGGAGGGCTCTCCGGCTAAGTCGGCTCCATCAAAACCAGCAAGAGTTTCCAAGGCCCAGGCTTCTGTTTCTAAGCCTGCGGCCTCGGCTCCGACTCGTACTGAGTCGAGATCGGCTCCGGCTGGAGCCGATTCTGGCTTTAGCGCCGGCACCGATGGCTATCGGTGCGAACCTATTTTGACCGCCGATGTCGGCTCCGATCGGCTCCGACACCCATGTGGCACAGGCATCGGTGTCGGCTCCGATCGGCTCCGACACCGTTACTTTGGTGGCTGTATCGGCTCCGGCTGGAGCCGATACATCGAGGCTTCCTGTCGGCTCCGAGTCGGCTCCGACAGGATCTATAGTATCGGCTCCGATGGCTCATTCCACGAAGAGGTCGAGGTCTCCTTCCATGGAGCCCATACTGTCGGCTCGGCCGCCTCTTCTATCGAACGGAGCCATCGGAGCCGATCTTCAAGGTCATCCAGGTTGTCAGATCATGACCTAGAGAGTGGTCAGTAGATTACTCAAGTCACAGGTACTGGCCCAAATGTTACACAGTCCGTCTCAACAGACGACTGTTGGTCCACACCCAGTTACAGTTCCTCCTTCAACTCTACCCCAGAGCTTGGAGTTGGAGTCTTCGGGAATGGTTACTGCTACGGCTGGAGGACGGATACCCCCTTCTGTTCCTTCAGCCTCTACTCTTATCTCCTCTTCCTTAGAGGGATTTGGTGGTCGGGCTTCCATGGTCTCCTCCGAGGGGGTGAGTGGCATCGGACCCTTGTCCGAGCCCGCTCTCCCCCTTGGAGCCTCGGCCTTGGTTAGCTCGGCTCCTACATCTGCCTCGGAGACTTCCCTTGCGGTGGTCCCTGGAGTTCCTAGCTCTTCGGAGCGGGTTCTCTCGGAACTGCCTGGGAGGGGAGCATTCGAGGTGATGAAGAGTGTACTGGCCACTGGTATCAGTCAGCAGTCTGTTCCCGTAGCTCCTCCCTCTATAGTACCTGTTGACATCTCTGCCACTTCTCTTGCTACAGGACCCAGAGATCCTCCGCCTCAGGTTTCCCCATTGGGAATTTCCCCGTCTTCCGAGGATTCTCCTGATGTTTCGGGAGATCCTCCTAGGAAGAGGACTTGTAAGAGGAAGCATGTAGACTCCCCCGAGTCTGTCACTTCGGATACTGACTTTGATGAGTCAGAGGGATCCCCTAGATCCCTCTCTGAGGATGTCTCCTTCTCAGACATCCTAGAACTTCTAAAACAGAGGGGAAACTGGCCCACCAACAATCCCTCTGAGGATGAGTCAGTATACCTAGAGGCGTTTGGATCTCGGCCCTCCACCTCCTGGGTGTCTCCGCCTTTCGACCCCCTTATGCAGGTTATTGCACGAAAGGCGTGGGCAGCTCCTGACTCTGTAGAGCCAGTCCCTAGGAGGCCTTCAAAATTTATCACTGCTCCGAGTCACAACCAATTCCTTACCAAGGGTGTCCCGCTGATGCCATGGTGGTGGCTGCGGCCACCAAAAAGGAACTTGCAGATCCTTCCGTGCCCGTCCATCCTCCTAATAAGGACTCTAGGACCATGGACAGGTACGGCAAGCGGATGTTTTCCTCAGCGACCTTTGCTATGCGTTCGCTGAATTATCTTTGTCACTTCACCAGACTCCAGAGAGATATCCTGAAGGAGCTGGGAGAAGTAGTTCAGGATCCTACAGCTGCAGGGGCTCAAGAAAAGATTGCTTCGCAGCTAGGAACCCTCAACTCCATTGCTAACTCCTCCATGCGGCTAATATCTTATGCTGCGGATGGAGCGAGTAGAGCCGCAGGCACAGGTGTGGCTCTTAGACGCCAAGCCTGGATGCGGCTATGTGATTTTGCGGATCCCTTTAAGGCGTCCTTCACAAATTCTCCCTTCGATGGGTCAGCTTTGTTTGGCCCTCAGGTGAAGGAAACCTTGACCAGGTGTGAGCAGGACGGCAAGACTCTTTCTGCTGTTGGAGTCCGTTTTCCACCCCTTCTAGGCCTTATCCCAAAGGACAGAAGGGTGGGAAGATGTGGTTCCGTAAATCCCAAGGAGTCACGCCGGATTCACGTGGTCAGTTTACCCCTAGAGGCAGAGGGGGTAACAACAACAGACGCCGCTCTAGAGGCAGAGGGGGTCCGAAGAACCAGGGAAACAGGGAGCCTCTCTCTGATAAGCCCTTTCAGCATCCCTGAGGTGTTGCCCGGCTGTCCCTCCTTGGAGGCAGTCGGGGGAAGATTATCACTGTACCCAGAAGCCTGGCATTCCCTCACTCAAGACAGATGGGTACAATCGATCATATCCAAGGGTTACATAATTCCTTTCGAGGAAAGTCCCTTCCCCTCAGGTTCCCTTCCAGATGTACCACCCGGTCTAAGGGAAATTGCAGAGTTAGAAATCGCAAAACTACTGCAAAAAAGAGCCATTCAGCCAGTTACAATAGACCATTCAGAGCCCGGAATCTACTCAAGATTCTTTTTGGTCCCCAAAAAGACGGGAGACTGGAGACCAATATTGGATCTCAGCAGACTCAACAAGTCTGTCAGGAAGACAAGATTCCGAATGGTCACTCTTCAGTCAATTCTGCCCTTCTTACAGAAGGACAACTGGATGTGCTCAATAGATCTTCAGGATGCGTACTATCACATCAAAATTCACAGACGCTCCAGGAGATTTCTCCGCTTTCGGCTGGAGTCCAGTCACTTCCAGTTCAGAGCCCTGCCCTTTGGTCTCACTACAGCCCCAGAGTGTTCACCAAATGCATGGCAGTGGTCACGGCTCACCTGAGACGTCAAGGATTCCAGGTGTTTCCGTATCTCGACGACTGGCTCCTGTCAGCCACCACCAGGCATCAGCTTATACAAGCCAGGGATTACACAATAGACCTTTGTTCTCATTTAGGCATCTCAATCAACTTGAAAAGTCATCCTTATCGCCCTGCCAGTCTATTACCTTCATAGGCGCAAACTTAAACACTGTTCGGATGTCAGCTACCCTTACAGAACAAAGAGTTTCAGACATTCAGACTCATGTCAAGATCATTCTGGCCAGCAAGAAAGTACAGGCCAGAATGGTTCTAAAGGTATTAGGTCTCATGGCTGCGGCCATTACTCTTCTTCCCTGGCTCGATTCTACATGCGCCTCCTTCAGTGGATGCTGTTCACACAGTGGTCATACCAGCAACTCCCAATGCGTCACCAGATTCTGGTGACACAGACATGCAAACAACATCTTGCTTGGTGGATCACATCGTCTCAGGTTCACCAAGGCAGGTGCTTTGTACCCCGTCCCCGATAGCCACTGTCACCACGGATGCCTCCCTGATCGGGTGGGGGTCATTATCAGGGCAGGATGGTTCATGGGGCGTGGCAACCGTTCGAGTACCATCTGCACATAAATGTCCTGGAGATGGGAGCAGTGCTTTTAACGCGTTGCAAGCCCTCAACGACTTTCTTCCCGTAGGGACAATTGCAGTCCACACAGACAACATGTCTGTAGTTTGGTATATCAACAAACAGGGCGGAACCAAGTCCTACCCCTTGTGTCGAAGCTCAGACTTTGGCAATGGGCGATCTCCTCTCATCGGTTTCTGGTAGCAACGCATATCCCTGGGAAAACCAACATTATAGCGGACAGATTGAGCAGAGCTATCCTCATGCCTCACGAGTGGTCTCTCAAGCAATCTATAGCGGAAGAGATTTTTCTGGAATGGGGTCGTCCATGTTGCGATCTTTTTGCTACTCCCCAAAACAGCAAATGTCCAGACTTCTTCAGCCTCTTCCCTCTATCAGGCCATCCCCCCAGAGACGCTCTGACCCAGGATTGGCCCCAGGGACTTCTTTATGCCTTCCCTCCATTTCCTCTGATCCCTCAGGTGATCCAGAAAGCTACCGTTTTGAGAGCCAAATTGATTCTCATTGCCCGTTCCTCCATCATCACCTTTTGGTGCAGCCGTGGCATCTGGACCCAGTGCCAGATCTACTGATTCACCAATCCGGTCAGCTGCACCGGTCAATCCCTTCTCTCAACCTCACAGCATGGTTGCTCCACTTCCTTCCTTAGCCAGGCTTCCTTTGATCTCTAACCCAGTTAGAGACATCATTGTAGCTTCACTAAAATCCTCTACCAGGAGGATTTACACAAGCAAATGGAAACGTTTCTCTTATTGGGCTAAGGCCCAAAATATTGATCCTTTTACTGCCCCTGTTCAGGCAGTTCTGGACTTCTTAGCAGAGATTTTTCATGCAGGCTCCTCTTCTTCCACAGTCAGAGTTCAATTGGCTGCTATTTCTAATTTTCATGTCGGGATAGCAGATCATAATATTATGTCCCATAGGCTCTGCAGGGCCTTCTTGAAAGGAATTTTCCTACTAAAGCCTCCAATCAGGAATCCTCCTCCTCAGTGGGATCTAAATTTAGTGCTGACATCCTTGATTCTTCCCCCCCTTCGAGCCAGCTGTTTCTTGTTCCCTGAAATATCTTTCTTGGAAAACTTTATTCCTAGTGGCTATTACATCTGCCAGGAGGGTGTCTGAACTTCATGCTCTTCGGTTCGACCCCTATTTGATTTTTCACAAAGACAGAGTATCTTTGAGAACCAATCCATCCTTTTTACCTAAGGTCGCTTCAAAGAACAATCTGAATCAATCCATTGATCTCCTGTATTTTTCCTAACTATTCAGATAGAGCTGAACAAAACTACATTATCTTGACGTCCACCGTCAGCTTAGATATTATTTGGACAGAACAAAAAATTTAGAAAATCTGATCAACTTTTTGTTTCCTATGCGGATAATAAAAAGGCCTTCCTGTTTCTAAAGTGACTTTGTCCAGATGGCTTTCTTCGGTCATCACTGAAATTTATATGATCAGGGGAAAACAGCTGTGCTCAAAACCTAAAGCACATTCAACTAGGAGTTTAGCTACTTCTACAGCTTTTCAAGCTAGACTGCCTTTGGACACTATTTGTGCAGCGGCCACTTGGGCCCTCCTCACACTTTTGTTTCCCATTACAAATTGGACTTGGCCTCCAGGGACAGAGCCAGTTTTGGCTCTACAGTCCTCAAGAGTTTGTTCCATTGAGCCACCCAGGATAGGGGTGCTAGGGCGGCGCTCCCATGAAGGCAGAATGAAGGCGTGATTGGCAACTTAACATTAAGAAGTTATGTACCTACCATAACGCGTTCCATGTTAGTTGTCTTCTCTCGCCTTCTTTCTTGCGACCCTCCCTCCTTCCCCCTGGCCTGGACAGACCTTGTATAAGAAACTATTATGCTAAAGACCATTCAGACCTGGTCCTTTTTCCATCTGTAAGTTTCTTCTTCCTTTGGGAAGTATTTTATGCTTGGTGTTATTGCCCTTTGTCAACAAACGAGATCTGGGTACTTACTGCCTTGCATCATGGGATATGGGGCTGCCTCGAGCTGGTAAAAGGAGTTCTCGAGCTAAAGCAAGTGCCGAGTCGGAGCCGAGGATCGGCTCCGAACCATCAAGCAAGAAAGAAGGCGAGAGAAGACAACTAACATGGAACGTTATGGTAGGTACATAACTTCTTATTTTCTGGCAAATCAAGAATTGAAGTCACTAAATAATGACAGGCATTTGAGTTTCAGGATTTCATATCCTTCAGAAAATGCATGCCAATGCAAAAAAATATTCTAGTAGCTTTCTAAGTTTTGAGCAAGATTTAAAATTCGACACTATTTTTGTCTCCCCCATTATTTTTCGCTTTGCCCTGATTTTTTGCTCTAAAAGGTTGAAAGGTATGACTAAAACTGATTAATTATTCACTCAGAGCTGCTCAATGCTATATAGCCACAGTACTGTGTGTGACAATTTTACACACCAAATTTGAGAAACCACCGGGTTTGAAAGACCTGGGATAAGTACTGTTTGCATTCTTAAAAGTTCAAGTAAGTTTGGTAATTATTGTAATCTGAGATTTGCCTTGATTTCCACTCTATAGTGAGAGTGAGCCTAGGCATTTCTAGGCCTCTGACTGCTGTAGAACCTCCAAGTGTGCTATTTTTTTATTGGTCAATGGACTCTATTTCTAGCTTTTCTCCGTTACGTTACCCACATTTGCACCATGTTTAACTATGCACTGTATAGACACAGGCAATAACGTAGCAAGGGCAGAGCTAGGGGAGCAGTTGCCCTGAGCACAAAGTGTTAGAAGATCGTAATGGAAAAACAAAAGACAACAAGTCTTAAATCAATCCGGTGTCCACCAATGAGCGAAGCAAGCCAACAGACGTCTCGTAGATAAAAAAAGTATTTAATCCAAATAACGCCCCAAACACAGAAACAATGTTCCCCCGTAACACAACATAAGCCACAAACTAGACAGAACAGACAGCAACGCCACGCTAAAGCAGTTTAGCGCTTTCAACCAGTTAATTGGTCTTCTTCAGAACTGCGTACTAGAGGCATTCAAACCAACTAAATAAACTTTTTGGCGCCAAAAAAAACAGGTCTTAAAGCCACATACTTGTGCCATAATATCAACTGTTGTAAACAAATAATAAAATAATAAAATAATGCAATGTAATAAAATGAAATAAAGTGTACGCTGACAACAAATATAGACTGCACAATGAAACACATGAGTATTATTAAATATTAAATTAAATTGTCATATTAACATAAACTATGTGAACTCCTAAAAACGCATATTCCATTAATGTATAATGTTTGCTACTTAAATTTAAAAATTACTACTATAATTTACTATTATAATTTACTGCTGAAGTTTGTGTATTATGATGATAATAGTAATAATAATAATAATGTGGTGATAATCTCCCTATATAAACCTAACTGTTGTTATAAAACACAAATGGTGTCCAGACACAAACAGACCATGGAGAAATTACTAGCAATACAGGTGGTAATAAAAATAAAATACAAAATGTAAACTATTATATATGAATGATAAAATAAGTAAAAATAACTCATTGTACAAAACAGAATTGGTGAATAGTATTGGTGAAACTAAATTATGTGTTAATATATAAATATATAAATAGCCTCTATGTGAGAAGGCTTTTGATGGATATAAAATCATTTAGTCCAGGTGGTGTAGTCGCATCCAAGAAAAGTTGCCACCAACTTTCTCTGTATGCGATAAGAGATTTAATGTCACCACCCCTAGGGTTGTTTGGTATCACTTCCAATATTACAAACTTGAACATATGTGTCTCTCCATATTGATGAACATGCCTGTATAAGGCATTAGTGAAATCCTTGACCTTAATGCTATACACATGGTTATATATACGTTTTTTAATGCATCTTTCTGTACGACCCACATAAAAAGCCTCGCAAGAATCACATTTGGCTAAATATATAACCTGTCTGGTGTTGCAATTACCCTTTTTACAATTGATCTTACTTTTGTGTCCATTGTCTAACCTAAAATCTCCTTTGCTATACATAAATTTGCAAAAGTTGCAACACCCGCATTTGTTGTTGTATATAACAGCACCAGTGTTATTAATTTCAGTAATGGAATGCTCAAGTAGTTTTTTCATATTGGAACCCATCCGGTATACAAAATTCGGTTTCTTCCCTAATATATTTGCCAAATAAAGATTTGTACTTATCAAGTGCCAAAATTGAACTATTATTTGTTTGATTTTGTCTGACCATATATTATATGGTATTATACATGCTCTCAAGTAGCCGGGTCCCACACCATTGTTGTTCAACACTGGCAAATTCTGAATGTCTCCAGACCCTAATAATACTGAATACTTAGTACCCCGATTCCTCATAATATCGGAAATTATGTCACTCATCATATCCTGTGGATACCCCCTTTCACTAAAAAAACTTTGTATTTGTGTAAGTTCTAATTCCAAATCCTCTAACTCTGATACCATTCTAACGGCCCTAATACATTGGCCCTTAAAAACATTTGTTTTCAATTTGTAAGGATGACAACTTGTAAACTCAAGATAGTTGTTAGAAAAGGTTGGTTTCCTAAAAATAGTAGAACACACTTTACCATTCTCCTGGGTAACCAGTGTGTCCAAATATGGTAAACCTTTGGAGTTATATTCATAAGTAAATTTTAAATAATCACTGCTGTTGTTAATGGCATCAATAAACCACAGCATTTCCTCAAAGGTACCTTTCCATAACAAATATATGTCATCTAAAAATCTGGAATAGTATGTTACCTTAGTAAAAAGGGGGTTTTTAAACAAAAATTCATCTTCCCAATTAAGCATGACCAGGTTGGCGTAGATGGGGGCACATGCTGCACCCATCGCTACGCCCCTGGTCTGCTGAAATATCTCCCCTTCAAAGAAAATATAATTGTTTTCCAAAACAATTGACATCATCTCAGTTAATAAAGAGATGGTATCCCATGATAGATCTGTATGATTCCTCAAACTATTAGAAAAGGCATCAAGTCCTTTCTCCTTAGGAATACATGTAAATAGATCGATCACATCAATGGTTATAATATATTGGATCTCAACATTCTCAAAACTGGAAACTGGATAATTGGAAAGAAAACACCACGAATCCTTTACCATGTGTGGAATCAGGGTATATATATTTTTTAAGGTCGTGTCAATAAACTTCCCCATCTTGAAAGTTTTAGATTGGCTACCCGATACAATGGGTCTCAGGGGGGGGTCATCACTATTTTTGTGGGTTTTCGGTATACCCACCATGTTAGCCAACATGGGATGTTCAACTTTAATGAATTTATAAATTTCGATGGTAATTCTCCCATCTATCAAAAATTCCTCAATATAGGAATCAATCCTGCGATATGCTATGTTTAATTGGTTCCTAGAAATAGTAACATAGTTGGCTGTATTGTGCAATATGTCATATATTTTTTTTATGTATTTCATACTGTCATAAATAGCTATACCCCCCCCTTTGTCGGGTTTCATCAATCTAATAGATTTATTACTTCTGATAGATTTTAGTAATTCCCTTTCCTCAATGGACAAATTGCTGAATTCGTCAGCCTTATTGAAACCTTTATATGCTTTGTATATTTCCCTGGTAACGACCTTGTCGAAGCAATCAATAATTGAATTATTAGGTGGTGTAAATTTGCTCCTAATAGTCAAATTTGCACCCTTAGTAACTTTGCTCTCATCTTTTGTACCACAAGTAATATTTTTTTCCTTAAAGTAAACTTCCAAATTGATTTTCCTGATAAATTTCTTGAAGTCTATTAGTACTTCAGTTAATGAAAATTTAGGACTCGGTATATATTTCAACCCTTTCTCCATCAATAAGAAATATACCTTGTCTATAGTCAAGTCAGTATAATTGAATATATTAAAATGTCGGTACGAAAACATCTTTCCTGTAACCACTATTGGGTCATCCTGCTCAAAATTGGTATTTTCAACTGGTCCTTGTTCCAATGAATAGCTGTTTGTGTCTACTACATTAAATGTTCTTCCACTGGGTAAAGGGAACGAGTTTGGTGAACCAATACTCGCTACCTTGTTCTGGTGTAAACCCTGTTTCCCCTGTTCTGATATGGGGGATGATTCCCCCACCTTTTTACCTGAAAATCCTCATAAACACCATTCCTGGAATTTGAATCAAATTCATAACCTGTGTCTCTCTCTGTCACCACATCAACTTCATTGGTATCAGGAATCCTATAAAAGTTTCCCTGAATATTCCTTTTTCTCGGCCAGACATAAGCTCTCTTTTGTTGATATTGTATACTGTCTCTCTTAATTTTGTCTGTTTTACGCTTACAAACATTATTAGCCCATTTTTTAGCTTCAATGTATTGTTTGTTGTATAATTTAGCCCAGTCCTTGAACACTAAATCATTAACTATTTGTGTATTCAAAATTTCTACTTCATGTATAGCCTTACTAAGTTTATCATCATAATACTTCATAAGTAGTTGAATATAACTAAATCCACATTTATCAAAAAAATCATTAAAATCTTTCATACATTCCTCTGTCAAATCAATACCTAAGGGTAATTTGAAAAATCTCAACCCTTTAGGAACAATCCTCCCATCTATACATTTCTGTAAATATAGAGTGTCCACTTTAAGTCCATTGATGGTCTTAAGTTTCTTTCCCAAAGAATAAATCAAAGACTTTAAGTTAACAGTCCCAGGGTTGTTCGAACAGCCAAAAGGCGATGTCACCTTGTCGTCAACTCCATGGTTGTCAACAAAAAAGTCAAAGGATAAAAACTGATTGAACAAGTCCACATCCTGCATAGCAGTACCAGACCCCATGGCTGATGTAAGCAAATGTGTACGCTGTCCAGTGACATTGGTCTGTGAATTAACCCTATTCACCATCATAGTGGAATAGGTTTTGTGAGGTGGTCCCCTCTTGGGTTTGGTACCCACCCTCTTGGCTTCCATGTCATAGTCATAAATAGAAAAATCAAACGTGCAATCAATGATGTTGATGTTGCTACTAGATAGCGGTGCAATAATGTCCAGACCTGGGGTGGGACTGGGATGAGGAGATTTCTGTCCATTGGGAATTTCAAAACTGTCATGGGAGTGGTCTTCCAAAAATTCAGATGCCATCTGGTTGTCAGCGTGGTTGTTACCCTTGTTTACTGTTCTAATAAAGGTGGGGCGAGAACCAGTCCCCTTATCAGTCACTAATGGTAAAACTTGATGATTCTTATCCCCCAATCTGAGCGAGCCTGTAACAGGTATCGCTTCTTTCTGTTTAGAAATCACTTCTTTCTGTGTCAAAATGTGACCGCTGTGAGGGGGTTTGTTGCATTCGCGTTGGCAACACACCACTTCCCCCTGTAATAGTTTAGTAACCAAAAGGGACAACTGTTTCACCTCACCTCTCAATTCTGCTATTTGCGATGTAAATGCCTCTGTAGCGTTGTTGCTGTTCTCCTTAGTAGGCACATGGCGCTGGATTCTCCGTGTGGAGTAAGCTCTTGGCATTCTAGTGTTCAACGACATCGTAATGGAAAAACAAAAGACAACAAGTCTTAAATCAATCCGGTGTCCACCAATGAGCGAAGCAAGCCAACAGACGTCTCGTAGATAAAAAATGTATTTAATCCAAATAACGCCCCAAACACAGAAACAATGTTCCCCCGTAACACAACATAAGCCACAAACTAGACAGAACAGACAGCAACGCCACGCTAAAGCAGTTTAGCGCTTTCAACCAGTTAATTGGTCTTCTTCAGAACTGCGTACTAGAGGCATTCAAACCAACTAAATAAACTTTCAGGTCTTAAAGCCACATACTTGTGCCATAATATCAACTGTTGTAAACAAATAATAAAATAATAAAATAATGCAATGTAATAAAATGAAATAAAGTGTACGCTGACAACAAATATAGACTGCACAATGAAACACATGAGTATTATTAAATATTAAATTAAATTGTCATATTAACATAAACTATGTGAACTCCTAAAAACGCATATTCTATTAATGTATAATGTTTGCTACTTAAATTTAAAAATTACTACTATAATTTACTATTATAATTTACTGCTGAAGTTTGTGTATTATGATGATAATAGTAATAATAATAATAATGTGGTGATAATCTCCCTATATAAACCTAACTGTTGTTATAAAACACAAATGGTGTCCAGACACAAACAGACCATGGAGAAATTACTAGCAATACAGGTGGTAATAAAAATAAAATACAAAATGTAAACTATTATATATGAATGATAAAATAAGTAAAAATAACTCATTGTACAAAACAGAATTGGTGAATAGTATTGGTGAAACTAAATTATGTGTTAATATATAAATATATAAATAGCCTCTATGTGAGAAGGCTTTTGATGGATATAAAATCATTTAGTCCAGGTGGTGTAGTCGCATCCAAGAAAAGTTGCCACCAACTTTCTCTGTATGCGATAAGAGATTTAATGTCACCACCCCTAGGGTTGTTTGGTATCACTTCCAATATTACAAACTTGAACATATGTGTCTCTCCATATTGATGAACATGCCTGTATAAGGCATTAGTGAAATCCTTGACCTTAATGCTATACATGGGGCGTTATTTGGATTAAATACTTTTTTTATCTACGAGACGTCTGTTGGCTTGCTTCGCTCATTGGTGGACACTAAAGTGTTAGAAGATGTGATCAAGAAGTCCAGAAGTGCACTTCCTTCTTTACTTTTTAGTACTTTATTTTTTTAATTATTTTTATTTGTCCTTCGCTTGAAAAACTGAGGGGGTGTAGGTCTACTGTAGCAAGCCAATTGGTGCTAATGTACCAATGCAGTAACTGGATTACTACTGTGTAAACCAAAGATTATTTTTGAGAAGTGATAGAAATAAAGATTTTTAAGTTATAACATTGTTCCAACAAGCATTTTGGAGAAATTGGTGGGAATATGTAAAGTTAGGGAAGCACTACATTTTAATATTTATACAGTTTTTCAATATTTGTTTACAAAATGTTTGCAAAAGTTCATACAGTATCTGAACAAATTAAAACCATTAAAACACACATGCACAAAATAATTAAACATGCTATTTCCATGGTCTCCACTTCAAAAGTTCCCTGGTCCTTGGCATGGTGTCATCTTCATTACTTAACACATGCAAACAACTCTGAAATTATGATGTGGGAGCCACTATTATATAATGAACCATAAGTGACTAAATATAAAATTTCAGCAAAAAAAAAAAAAAAATTTACAAGTCCGTATTGCTTTAGCTTTAGGGTGACTAGGAGGACAGAAAATTATCAAGATCTTCTGTAAGATAGGAAAGTGAAAATAGTAGTCCACTAAGTCCACAACAACCAGCAATGAAGTTAAATATTGTAGCTATATCACAGTGCTATTCCTTTTAGTAAAACGGTGTGATGCTATTAGCCTTGCAGTAATATAATCTCCACTAGGACTCCGATTTTTTTTTTTTGTTCTCTTAGCTGAAGAGCTGAGGGGACATGCATCGGCTTTGGAAGTAGGAAGCTAACTGGTGCAAATGTACAAGTGCACCAATCAGCTTTCTGCTGTGTAATCCAAAGTTTTTTTTTTTTTTTGCTCTTCACTTAAGAGCTGAGGGTATGAGGTTTTCCGGTTCGATTTTCAGCTGGAGTGCCTTCTGTGCAGAGTCTGCATGTCCTCCCCATGGTTGAGTGAATTTAAAGACATGCAGGTAGGTGCATATGTGGGTGAGTGTGCCTTCTTTGAAGGTTGGGCACCAGGCTGGCAACTTGACACTGTAAAAATTCGCTGCCAATCATTAGTGGACCAGAGTTCACTGTGGCGACCCCTAAACGGGAAAAGATGAAAGACTTAAGAACCGAGGGTTTCAGGTAGTCATGGAGTGCTAGCTGAGTCAGCTATAGCTCTGGAGAGAGGCACTTAAAATCTTAACTTTTAGTGTATAACCTCACAAATTCCTAGAGTACTTTATACACAAAGAGCATCTTTATTGTACAGTGAGGTGTGTAGACTTAGATTGTTCATTTTAGACTAGACTTAGATTGCTTGTTCTTAACAAATAAATTGTCTCCTGACCTCTTAGGCGCTACTCCCACTTCAGCCCAGATAAATAGGCAATTGGAACCATGAATTTGCACTTTCCATCCATCGCTGCAGTCCGCTTGGTTGAAATGGGCATTCTAAGATAATGTAGCAATTTGCTAGTGTTTGTGGATAGCCGCCTACTAGTTAAACCGACACAATGTGTGAGTGATGTATACAGTGTCAATGGAGACAAAGCTCTGAAACAGAGTTTACAGATAACAAGCACGTTGTTAGTACCACGCAATACCACAAACCAATCACACAAAGCTCATACCAAACACATTACCCTACATATGCTGAGGCTCTTAAAAGTATCCCACTTAAACGACAAAGGCCTCCTAAATATAACCTATGAAACAAGTACCCAAAGCAACCAGACAAACACACAATGAGGACAGCACCCACCATGAAACATACATGAAGAATCACATTGTCAGGTCTAAAGCCCAGAAGTCAAACCACCACACAATCCAATATCCTAGTTATAGGTGACACCATAGTGAGACACACTGTTGCTCCATTCATCAGGCTGCACAAGGAAAGGGTCACAGTCATTGCTTATCAGGCACCAGGATTCACAGTATCACACAAGCACTGAAGCCAGTGCACCACAAGTATACATATGACACAGTTATCATACAAGTGGGTGTACATGACTTGAGGAATACCACCCTTGATTATATGAAAATAGAGACAATGGAGCTGTCAGAATATGTGCCCTAGGCAGGTACTGACTCTAGCATTGAGCAGTATTTTACTATCACCAAGCATGATGCCACAAGGCCAACAAAAGATAATTGACTAACAATTAGCTTAGTTTCTGGCATCATTTGAAGGGAGTACAATGCACATTTGCCTGGGAAGAAAAGGTAGATAGTCCTAACTGCTTTGCCAGGGATGGCCTACACCTGTCCTCCAATGCTTCTGTATATTGCATAAACCTTTGTCCGCCTCAATAGTGCCTTTTTATGCAGCATCTGTCTTTAAAGATTCCAGTATCACGGACAGAATCCAGACATTAAGGTATTCCTACTTAATGCTAGACGCCTTAACAAAAAACTTCACATCCTTCAAGATCTACTTACCCTAGAAAAGGGAGGTATATTCATGATCATAGAGCACTGGTTCAGTATCAGTGAAAGCAGGCTATCAGTGCAGGGTTTCAGTGGCTGCCACTCTTATGGGCCTGCTGCATTAGATGAAGGCATTAAAGTTATAGATGCTTCTTTGTATTAAAAAAAACACACAACTCATCTGCTGACTCAGACAAGATAACCTGGAACTACTCTACAATCAAACTTCCTATAAAACAAAATTCCTTATCACATCATAGCTAACTACAAGACATAGCTGCTATCCAACCAGTATGGAGTTGCTAGGTTAGAAGCCAAACATTTTCCTAGGAGACTTCAACTATCTCTCCATAAACTGGAAACTTTTAAGCCCTCAAATATGTATGCTCAGAAACTTCTGGACTTCACCAATATAAACCCTCTAGACCAGTTAGTCTGTACCTCATCCAGGGGGTGACAAAATCCTGAACATGGCCCTTAATATGGGGCAGCTCTGCTCCCCACCAAATGTAACCTCTTTCCTGGTCAAATCAGACTACAAGTCAGTCACACATTCATCTTAAGACAGAATCCAAAAGCATCTTACAACACCCTTAGTATTCAGAGGTTATGTAAAGGCTCATCTACTAAAAGAGTGCTGACCTGGCTAAATTCGAAAGCCACCCCCCCTCCACCTTGATGATCCAACTGCTTGCTCAGAAACCTTTAATGACAAATTCTATGCACTTGAAAATAGTTGCATAGATGCATCTGACACCCTGAGAAAAAAATTGTCAAAAACAAAAATAAACCTCTATTAGCAGACAAATTCAGCTCTAACATCACTCCTCCTCGCCTCCAATATTCTCAGAACAAATATCCCCACACCCAAAATATCCCAAGAGCAAGTTCTTAAAGAATGCCATGTCTGAGGCCAGATAATATACACAACATGACTTGTCAGACCCCCTACCAAAGCTATTCAGTATTAGCCTAAAAAAACTGACCTTATGCCACATAAATGGAGGACAGCAACAGTAATTTCCTTCCACAAAAGTGGGGCTCCAATGGACTTTACAGTCTTATCTTTAAGGCTATGGAAAGGATCATCATGGTACTAATAAATAGGGATATAGGTACTTAATCTGGTCACCTTTGTTGAAAAAGTAACTGAGGCAATGGATGAGGGCATATCAGTACATACTGCATATCTGGATCTCACAACATTCAAAACCAACCTACACTCGGGCATTATAGATAAACGCCTCTTGCTAAATGCTAACCCCTATAGATCTCATTGGATAGCAAACTAGCCCACAAATAAAACACAGGAAGTAATGGTGGGTGACAATCTCATCCAAAAGTCCTGTTACTACTGGGAGCTTCAGGTTTCAGTCATTGGGCTACGCCTTTTTGGCATTTACTTCTCAGAGGTCAAAGCTAATATTAAGGCTTTGTGGCTGATCAAGTCTGCATATGACTGTAAACTTGGTGCCATCAAACTCTCCAGAGGACATTGGGATCCTAGAAGAGAGCCTATCCCAAATAGTGGATATCAGAACCATGGACTAAAATTAAATGCCAAGAACTGTATAATTATATCCTTTAGCAAGCATGACCCCCCCCCCCCAATAATTATCCCATTGACAATAACACCCTGAAAACTAATACCATAGTTAGAGCTCTGGGAAGCTGTTGACAATGAACTGTCATTTGATCACCATGTATCCACTATTGTTAAGGAAGCCCTTTTTCAGTCAATCACCTTGTTTCTAAAGTTATATCATCCAGATCTAGGGATGCAATCATTCCACTGTGCTTGGCACTAATTAGCCCAATCATTGAGTATAATTCCCCTTTAGGTATGAATCATTTCACATCTGGAATGATCACAACACATTCAAACAAAACAAAACATTCTCTCTCTCTCTTTTTCAAGGGCCTAAATCATAAAAACTAATGAAACTGACTCAAAGCTTTGCCTTTATTCTCGGTATCACAGAGGCTATTGAGAGGTCATCTTTGCACTGAGTATACAGCCTCAACAGATCCTATTCGGTCAGACCTCATACACATTTACAAATCCAATGGAATCATGAATGCCTATTCAGGGGATGTCAATCTCTTTTGCAAAGAGAACAGAACATCACGGAAGGATAAGCATGCATCTCAAGGAATAGTGCTTCTACAGAACATTCTTCTTCTTCTTTCGGCTTTTCCCGGTTAGGGGCCGCCACAGCGGATCACCTGTCTGCTCATGATTGGCAGTGGAGTTTTACAGTGTCGAGTTACAGAACATTCTTCTACTCCACATAAAGCAGAGAGTACTTCTGTTACTCTTTTCAAATGTAATTTGAATTAATATATGGGCAATCACAATTCACATCCAGTTTAACACCACTGGCCCTTGTGGATAGTGGAAACATGCAGTTGCTCTGACACACATACTTGTTCAGACCATCTTTGGATGCTCATAAAGCAAAATAGTAGGACTAATAACTATCATGGGAATGCAAGGCTAGGGGTCTTAAGATCATCACAGATCAATAGCCTAGTAAGTACCTCTGAACCTATGAAAATGCCCAGATAGAAGAAAGTCTTTAATGTAAAAATGCAACTAATATTTATGTGGAAGAATGCATGCACTAATTTATGGTCATGAGTCACTACTATTGTTAATGAGAGAAAATGAGATACCAATGGTACCTCCAAACAAGTTGCAAGACTGACGCCCTTTTCCTAAAAGAAACATGCGCATGATGCTGAAAAAAAGGAATGTGGTGATATTAATGGATTGTCATGGCTGCCAGAAGAACTAAACCCCTTGAACCTAGTAGAGGTTAACCATGAAACAGCCAACATAAGTGTGTAATGAAGTGTTCTATAGGGAGAAAGCAGGAATAACTCACTGCTGTCACATGTGACTGAATTAATGATAGCAGGTGGCCACATGGATAGAACCCTGACTGTGACCTTGATGACTTTGGATCACTAGTATTCTTGGCACTGGAAGAGCAAACTGGGTTTAGGAGAAAAGTGATGGCCTGATTCCACTTAGGTCTCAAGGTTGAAGAGGAGAAACATGCCCAGGAATGTGTTCCATTTGTGCACCTTGGAGGAGACCAGAGAGCCAGGAGAGGTGTTTGCCTTGGGGAGGGGATAGATGCCTGCAGGATTATATCACCTGCAAAAGTGAAAAACAGTTCTGTGTAGTATCCATTGCATGCCCAACCCCAGAGACATTACTGGGCATATACAGGGAAAGTGGTAGTGTTCTATTAAACCTGCAGTACCCTACATGGATATTGGCTCCGCTCTCAGCATGCTTGCCCTGAGGGAATGAATGGGCCATAAGTGTCTTGCCCTTGGGAAACAATTTTCAGTAGAGCAGCCAACCAAGGTGATGGGCTTGATAGTCAGGGGAAGACCAGAGAAAAAAAAAAAAAGGATTAAAAAATGCTAAAGTATAGTCCACTGAAATGAATCTATTGCACCATAATTTCACTGCTAGAGAAAGCCAGCTGGGTCTCAGTATTATGCGGTTCCAGAATAGGAACGCCATCCATATTACCTTCCAGCATCCTGGGGTGGGTTGGGGACATCCAGGAAGAACAAACCAAAACTCCTTCCCAAAATTTTCATGGGATTGTCTATCATTGAGCTAGAAATAGCTAGAAACTGAAAACTTAGCTGACAGCTCAGGAAAAATCAAATAGTCCAAAACAATACTGCCAGCATTTTTGGGAATGGTGATCTGCTCTAAGGTAGTATATCTGCATGCATACCTCTCAACCTCTTAGAACAAGAAATATAGACAAAATCATAAACAACAGTGGGACAAAGGCCCCAAAATAGGGACAATTTTTAAATATTGCTCTTACAAATTTAGAATGTTGATAGAATAAGTTTTGCATGAATTTTCTTAAGGGCATGAAGTCTGAAACTCAAACGCCTGTCATTATTTTCTAACGTCAAGCTTTAATAATTTGCCACTAACTTGCCAGAAAATCACAATTTTATGAAAAATGGACCAAAAATATGAGGCAAAACTCTGGACATTCTGCAGAAACCTGTACAACTGAGAGGTATGTCTGATGTAGTGTGAGAGAGCTTTCAGAGGCTCAGTGTTTTAATTTTAGTGGATTGATAGTTAAAGTTATCCTGGAATGGATGACTACAGGTAGAACAACAGGTGGATTAAGAATAATATTTGCAGGAAATGACTTGCCTTTATCAATAGTCAATGGTAACCAACTCTGTTGGCACAGAAGGATAAAGCCCTGACGATGAACTCGGTGACCCAGGTTCAAGTAGCAGCACAGGTGCATGTTGGAGCTGGTAGGAAGGAGTGATACGTTTCTGGCTCACATATCTTCAGGAGGGGGGGGGGCT
The DNA here is from genome assembly GCF_019279795.1 of Protopterus annectens. Lineage (NCBI taxonomy): Eukaryota > Metazoa > Chordata > Ceratodontiformes > Protopteridae > Protopterus > Protopterus annectens. Next base: position 1,118,016,397 of record NC_056743.1, read on the forward strand.
TGGATCTGTGGTACAGTCCCCATTGGAGACTACAGGCCACACAGGGTTGCTGGCTTTTAGTGACAGAACAGTCTTGATGGCTGCATCACTTGTGGTAGTGAATAACAGTTTTTGGGAATGCTCATTACATGCCAAATCCTGGTTATTTTACTGAGCATTCACCGTGGCATTGTGGGTGTGTGTGTCAATGACACACCCCTATATCAGCCTTACAGCTCATTGAGTTTGCCTCTCGTCCTGGTGAGAGGGTGAGAAATGGGCCAGAGACAGTTAATGATGGTTTACAGGTGGTGGTGGGGGGGGGGGCATATCAAATTTTAAGTGGTACATGTCCAACATTTGAGTTAGAAAATTTTAAAGTACTTATAAAGCATGAGAGCCAGCCAGCTAAAAATCCAATGAGCAGTTTGTAAAGAAAAAAAAACTGCTGAAGAAATTAGCCACTATGGAAAACGAAGCAGAGCTTATCATAATGCTGTAGAAAAGTTACAGTTTGCTTATAGTAATGGTACACATGCAACCAATACCATGCAACAGTGTTGTTCTTCAAGAGAAGGCTCTATTCCAGATGGGAGTTATGTAAACGGAAAAACAATACTTAGACAAAATACAGTGCCAGCACATTAAATGAAAGGCATTAATTTAACCATAGGTTAGAATGAGCTGAACAGAAAGAATAATATTTCAAGGATTAAGCTGTTAGGGTTAATCTATGACAGATTATCTGGAGAGAAAAAAATTAAGTAAATCACTTCTGAAATGTTCAGTATGTGGAAGACTTGCATCTGGAAATTAGACAGAATACGACAGAACCATCTAATGTACAAAAATATACAGTACCTCAGAAATAATGATGGATGTCATTTATCAAATGAAAGCAACCTTCCACCTCCCCAAAATTTGCAACTCTAACTCTTGTATATGACTGGACTGGCAACAGAAGAATAATGAAACCACCATGACCATTTCCAGAGGAAGATGGTCTACCAGCTTCATGTCTCATTGAAGAGGACATTCCAAAGCACTGCTTGTGGCCATTTCTATGACATGACGACTGAATGGTTTTATGTTTAAAATGGGATGAGACTCCAGAACTCTGATCAGAGAAAGAGAGATGGATGCTGAAAGTCAGTCAACAGCAGTGAGTGAGAAAGACAGATATCACAGTGGTAATTTCTCCACTGGGGACAAACAAACTAATCAGATCAGTTTTCTAAGCACATTCAGACTGCAGAAGTGATACAAAATGGCTAAATTTAGTAAAGGTGGGGAGAGTGTATTTTGTTGGGGGGGGGTGAAGATGCTATCAAAAAAGCATATGGAAATATATTGCTGTCAGCAATGAAGCACTGCTACACATTATGACAAGTATTATTTATAAAGTTAACATGATAAAGAAACTACTGGGAGCCATAGTACTCAATATATTTTTGAACAACTAAATTGCTTCCTAACTGGTGCCTAGTTCTATGGCATAGAGGAGTAAAGTCACGACTATGACCTGAATGATACAAGTTCATTTACATGCTCAGGCCTGGAAGATTGGTAGTAGGCTCATCCATCTTTGGGGAGGAAGAGATGGAATTCTGACTCACTAGACTGTGGCCACTGGTCAAAGGAAAAGGTGCCTTGCAGGAAGCAATTCTCAGGACATGCACTCAGTCCCTGCCAAACCACTTATTTGGTAGCCTTTATGGGATGTGTGCATAAACATGCATGCTCTCAGGGGAAAAGGCTTTGCACACCTTTGTTTCTGTGTGTACATGTAACTGCCAAAAGGAAGGGATTGTGGTCAAATAGCAGCAAAAAAACATGATGTCTATGTAAATAATGGCCTCCTGCAACTGGTAATCACCTCCACTAGAAAAAAGGTTTGTTTAATAGTGTAAAGGTGATCGCCAGCAGGAAGCCGGGAGAAAGAGTCATAAAAAGGAAAAAATGCTTCCTAAATGACTTCTGTGTGTATAGGTAAATTATTAAACTTTGTAAACTGCTGAATATGGTCATCTTCAGAACACCATGTTATCGCAAAGCATTACCATCAACGAATTCTGACTATTAGCTCTTTCTGAACACGTGGGAATGAAGAAGAAATGGCTGCCAGAAAGAATTCATTGAGCATAACATAACAGTGTGAGGGCACAGTAAATGTTTCAGGATCTCAAGGCAAGCTAATCTGCATGCTTTGCAAAAATATGGTATGCTTAAAAAAAAGACAAAGATGATGATGACAAAGACAAAGAAGAAGGATGCAAGGCACAGTGCAATCATACCAAATGAACATCAAAATGACTGCAAAGACAGACAATATACAGGAAATTTTATATAAAAGACAAACAGTCTAAACAGAAGTATTTGATCTTGCACATTCATATGTAGTAACCATGTAGTGAATTCAATATTCAAGTCGATTTACCTGCACTAATACAAATTATGTGTACTATACAACACATACAATGAGTGAGATGGTGAATATTTAAGTGTAACATAACTTCAAAAGTGTGACAAGGATACAAACATTTGCAGGATATTAGCAAAACAAGAAACATGCAATTGCTCATAGATACGAGATCCTAAATAAGTACTCCAAATGCATTTTGATGCCCGTTTACTGAATACTTGATGACTTCACAGTAGTAATTCCACTATTTTTTATTTTTAAGAAAAAATAAATAAAAGTCTGATTTTTCAGTGACATAGCATAGGGAAGCTTTTTCCCAGGAATATGCCTTTCTTCCTGATGGCAGTCTTAATAAAAGCAAACTCATCAAGATTCAAACATCAAGCTCCTTTCTGAAGTGTCAGTTTCAGAGTCCCTGAGTGACTTTGTTAAGAAGGCCAACTCTTCAGTTTTGTGCACTTCAAATTACATTTCAAAAGTGCTTTTACATTTCCAACAATCTTACTATTATGAATGCCAGATCCAAGATTACACAGTCATGGATAAATGAGAACAGTCAAAGCCACACATGTAGGCCTACTCCCCTCCATCTGATTATAGGGTTAACTGCTTGAAATATCAGAACTCCGAATACAGACTTTTGTAAAATAATTTACACATCATCATTAGTCAAAAGGGAATATTCTGAGAAATGGCAGAGTATGGCTATCCCGGAGTTGGTATATGCAATTATTTTTGGCGGGGGGGGGGGGGGGGGGGTGCACTTGCAAAAAGAAAATGTTTAATGGCGAAGGGTTATGTTCAAATTTTTTTTAGCATCTCAGCATTGCAAGATTTGATATTTCAATGTGGAGTTTATTATAGACCTATTTTAAAAAGAACATTTGATAAAATGCGACAGTGAGAAAGAAGCTATGAATTTGCTCTTGTCAGGCTATCCTACAATTAGATGGTTTGCCTCCTATTCCATAGCTTACCAAGGAGTACAAGATAACATAAATTTGCACATTTATTTTAGATGTGTAGACTAGCTCTACCACAGAAAGGAGGTGTTCCCTACTGTACACGAATATTGGCCAGAGAAGGATATGGGTGAAGAAGCTTATCTGCAAATTTCATCCAAATAAAAGGCTATTGCTGGTTAAACACGAGCCATTTAATGTTACAAAGAACAATACTGTGATATATCCTACAACAAACCTCACTATTTTATCATAGACTTGCTTGAACTTGTGCAGGAAGAGTCAGATTCTAAAACAGTTGCTCTCAGTGTAAGTGACTTACTAAATTGCAAGGCCTATCTATAAACAGGCTTACTCTGAGAACCAGATTTCAAAAGACCTTATCTTAGTGTATGTGGTTACTTACAGAAAGCAAGTCTTTCGGAATCGGGACATTTGTCTTTTACAAGATTGGCTCTGTATAGGAGATGGAAGTTAAATTTGTGTTTGAGGTAGATAAGGATACGTTACCACTGTGCGAGACAAACATATTAATTATGTATAGCTATTATAAGACCCATGTTATTGTCTCATCAAAGCTTGATCACGTTTACTCATTTAACCTGAAATTTATTACTTACCTCTTCTTTTATGTTATTCATTTTACCCAGTGTAAAAACATAAAAAGGAGAAATGCTGTGTATGCATCAGCCATGCACACACAGTGTGTGCCAGCTTATGTGTGTGTGTTTGTGTGTGGGAGGGGTATCCACTTCTGATTCTGCAATCTGGGAGTAAAGATATGTTATACAGCAGCTCTGTCTCTGTGTATCCATTAATATTTTACTGCGATCAGGGAAAAAACATAACAGTTTGGAGACAAGTGCAGTATATGCTCCCTTGGGGTTACTTGATAATTAAACAACAGATTGAAAGATGGAAACTGTGGGATATTGCTGCTCATAATTTTATTTTATACAGTGTTCTCAGCTATTGTTCCTTCTGATCACATCAGTTAGTAAGTATGAAACAGTTGCACTGGAAATCCAGCTTTAGATGAAGAATGAAGATAGGTTTGAGTCTTTGGAGACAAGTGAGTCATGTAGCCCCCCCCCCCCCCAAACCAACAACATTCAGCTATTGTACAGATTAGCATCCAATATTCTAGTTCCTGGAGAACTTGAAGGCAAGTTTAATAACTTCATATCAACATCTCCAGCATGCAGATTTGCACCATATCAAAAAGACAACATAATGGCTGCAGAGAGGGGTGGTAACAGGATATCTTTGTTTTACATTTAGTCTAGATTACTTAAATAGTTGCAGAGTTAAATAGTATAGTTCTCACAATTATGCAGTATTCACATGCAGCTTTTATCTCAACTAGTCCATCACAGACACTGAGTCAAAACGAAAGTCTCAGTTATTAAACCTTGCATTTTATATAAGGGATGTCTGTGACTTATTTATTCTTTGTTAAAATAGGTAGAGGAGTTTAACCTCATGGACCCCTTTTCCCTTTTTTAGAAATGAGTTTGTCCAGGAGGCATTAACAGACTCATGATACAAAACACTCAAAATGTATCAGGTCAAATCGGCTGTCCAGTAGAGCAACAACTAAACTAAGATTTATGAGATTATTGAAAAAAAGTAAGTAGCAGTACACAAAAAAAAAAAAAAAGCTCTTGGCCTAGTAGATAATCAGGTAGCATATTAACCAAGCAGTAAAATTAAGATACAGCAATGACTCAGAAGGAGGCCATTAGGAAGCTGTCTGTAGGTAGCAATCCATACTCTATGTCAAAAAACTCTACTAGAGAGGGTGGCAATAGTGAAGGTAAAAGGTGGGGAAAAAAAACACAAAAGTACAACATAAAAGGGAGAAGCTCAGCTGAAGGATGGCCAGGTCTGCTACAAATTTAATATGTATGAACTGAGTGTGCAAATACATCAGCTTCCAACACTGATAACTTGTTTTAACATACAAAAAGAAAACTCTACAACTGAATGAAAGAACATATACCTCTTAACCATCCTTGATTTTACCACATATTTCTGTCTTTTCCCTCAAAATAAATTCTCTTGTAAATCACTGAAAATTACAATGAATCAATAATGCCAGATGTTAGGAGCTCCATGCTTCTTACTGTTTTGCAAATGCACATCGATTCAAAATGTATTAATATATTTGTTGTTTTTTTAAGTGAATCAGACCAATACTGAAAAAATGCCATTGATTTTGGGCCTTTGTCCCACCATTATTTTTTGGTTTTATTCAGAATTCTTGAGCAAACAAGTTAAGAGCTACAGGAACACAACACAACTGTAGTTTAACAAGTACTCAAACCAGGAACAGAAAAGCAAGAGCCACAGTTTACCTTATACTGAGAGAGACTTTTGAAACACACATCCTCACAGCAGCTTGAAATTCACAAAGAAGGATGGGGGAGGGAAAAGGGAACTAGCACTCATTTTCTGCTAACGAACTTGCACTAATTGGCAGCATTTTATTGCCAAATGGTTGGTTCTTAACCCTAAAAACATTTCTGTTATAAACTTTACTGAGTAATCTCTCTGTTCTGTGTTATGTAAAACACAAGTTGCCACATTTGTTTTAGCTTCGTGAAAATTAATCAGTTTTTGGAGAGTTCTCCAAAGAAAGTGCTTTATGTTTTTTAGAATACAACCAGAATCAAGTTTTAAAGCACATCTCACCTAAAATAGTTGAATTGGAGATTTTCTCTTGCTTTCTATTTTTTATTTATTTAGTAAGTTAATTAATTTAATCATTTTGCATTCTCTGTACTATACATGCCTCTCAACCTCCATGTATTAAAAATCAAATTACTAGCATTTAAAAATCATAGCAGAGGATCAGAAAGAGGAGTACTTTCCTATTTTTCACAATAGGAGGTTTTTATATACTAGACCCTGTATATTCAGTCGCATTGAATCTTCGTATATGCTTAGTTTATCAATAAAATAAAGTACGTACACATAAACAAGTCTAGTATGAGCGCCTTTGTATTAGAACACTACCCCACTGGATGCGCAGGAGCAAGGGCCACCCAAACACCACCCAAGACCCAGCACATGGTGATTTTCTTATATATCAGTGAATAAACATGATGATGTTTTGTTCTTCTGCATGAATAGTCATATGGGAGTTCTGCAAGAAAAACACAGGATAGGATACACGTGCAAACTCTGTTTTATAGCAGCATTTCTTAATACAGAATCTGAGTAACTAATAGGAATGCTGGCAGGATGTGCAGACTTTGCACAGAAATCATCCCAGCCAAGAACCAAGTATTGTGAAACAAATGCAGGAAGGCCTTGGGGATACAAGGAAAAAAGTATGTAGTTAACCAACAAAATTGCTTTTGCAAGGGGGCAAGCCCCCCTGTGCCCCCCACACCCCCGCTACTTAAATATACCAATTCCACGATTGCACTACATTGACAAAAATGGTAAACTACTATTAGACAATGAATATTCACGAAGTCACAGGCAAATCTGCATGGCATGTCAATCATGCATTATTTGCATGCCACATCGTAGACAGTAGGCATGTCAATCACTTTGACCATGACCATTTCTGCACGACCCAACCGGTGGGGTAGTGTTCTAATACAAAGCCAGAAGAGCAAGGCTAAATAGGTTCATAGATTCACAGGAAGTTACTAGGCTAGCGGCCCTAGAGCCTTTATAAGTGTAGCCATGTTAATCCTGGATTACCCCAACTGTGCTTGGTTAGATAGATGTACTTTACAGATCAGCACCGACTGCTCCTGCCATAAGGCACATGGGTGCCATCTCTAGGGTGAATTTGCGGTCACCCATCCATTTGTCCAGGTTACGCTTGAAAAGAGTCATTGAGGAGCTCTGCTTCACATGAACTGGAAGTTTATTCCAGAGCACCGGCTATCTCTGGGAGACATACCTGTTTGTCCAGCATTTTCTATTAATGTCAATGGCAAGTTGAGATCCCTAGAATGAGTGACTCTAGGGCCATTTGATTTGCAGATGTGTAGCATTTCCATCAGGTTGGGGTCAGAGACTGCCCTGTAGGCCAGGTACAAGTCGCCTATCAGTAATCTATATGATACAGATTACAGTGACAGGGCTTTCAGTCTATCCATGTAGGATGTGGTTCGGAGGCCTTATATCTTCTTAGTGAGAAAACTCTGTGGTCTCTCTAGTTGCTGCAGGTGTCTGGTGAGATACATGCAGAAGGGAGCATTGTTCTCTATTAATGGTCTGATTAGGATCTCGTAAAGTGGAGTTATAACATCCTTAAACTTGGATGCAATGCCTTTACTTATGAGATGCACAATGTAGAAGGCTTTGCTTACCATCGTGGAAACCTGGTGGTCAAAGTTCAGATTATTATCAACCTGTATTCCCAGATCTTCCACCACTGAGTTTGAACTTAGATGGGTGCTGTCTATATTGTAATTAGAATGGAATTTTGCTTTGCCAAATGGGATAATAGTGCATTTTTGTTGCATTTAGTTTTAGTCTGTGACGTTGGCACCAGTCATTTGTGTTAGCCCCTCCTGTAATATGTTAACATCATTGGTGGACTCAATTATTGCTCCTAGTTTATAATTATCATTGAACTTAGTTAGACAAAGACTGTCTACTTTAGCCTGGACTTCTGAGAAACAGATTCCAAATACTAAAGGGTCCAGTTCCAATCCTTGGGGTTCGCCACTGGTGACGGGTCTACTGGAAGAGGTGGTGTCACCAACTTTGACAGTATGTGTTCTGTTGGTGAGCCAATTAGCTACCCATCTAGTGGTGTAAGCTAAACAACTAGCTGGGAGAGTTTTTCAATGATACCCGAATGGTGAATTGTGTCAAAGGCTTTGGCTAGGTCCAGCTAGGCGGTATGCACTGTCTTAACTCCATCTAGGGCTTTGGTGACTTTCTCACAGAAGTCTACTAGGTTCATTAAGCACAATCTACCGTTAACAAAGTCAAAGTGGGTTGGGTCTAGAGTTTGAAGGTGTCTTTGTTGATAAGGTTTATGATGATCCTTTCCATGGCCTTGCATATGAGGCTGATTAGACTTATGGGTCTATAGTTCCCAGAGTCGGTTGATGTCCCCCCTTTATGCAAGGGGAATACTGTTGCTGTTTTCCATTCTGCTGGTACAAAGACAGCTCTCAGGCTATGACTGAGGAGAAAAGCAAGTGGGTCAGCTAGGTCCTGTTTTAGATTGCTTAGTAAGCAACCTGGGATGTTATCTGGTTCCACTGAGGCCGCATTTTTGGCCTTGGAGAGCACAGATATGGCTTGATTTCTAGAGATACTAGGTAGAGAACTGGTGTCAAGTATGCTTTGGGGTATGGTTGGTGGGGATAGTGGGGTAAAGTTTGCACCAAATCTGTCAGCTAGCAGGTTGGCAATTTCCTCCACTACAGTGTGAGTGGTACCATATACTAACAATCTGGCACATAGCTGGGCACTCCCTTTTAGATTTTGGATGTAGTTAAAGAATGCCTTATGATTTCTCTTGCCTAGGGATGCTATTTTAGCTTCATAATTAGCTTTAGTGGACTTTACAAGACTTCTGATTTGCTTGTTCAATCTGTGGAGGAAATTCTTCCTCTGCAGAGGCAGTTGCCTCTTGTTCTTGGACATCAGTTTCTTCCTTTTGTTGTACAATTTGTTTATACTAGATGTCCATCAAGGTGGCGTGTTTTTTCAAGAGGGCCTGGCTTTAATTTGGTCAGGTACAGCCGAGTGTATTCAGTTGCTAAGATGATTATACAGGGCATTTGTATACCTCTCTGCATAGGAGTCATTATTGCCTGTGATTGCAGGGAGTATAAAACTTTTCATACCGTCACTTAGTAGGCTGTAGTTTGATTTGAAGAAGCTTCTTAGTTTCTTTGCTCATTTGGGGGATTGGGATCAAATAGTTACTTCAAATGAGACTGATTTATGGTCTGACCTTACCAGGGAGGGCATCACACAGGGGGCAGTGCAGTGACCACCCATGTTGGTGAGTACTATGTCAATGACATTAGAGCCCCTTGTGGGGGAGCAGACTTTCTGTTTCAGAGCATTTGCATTTACAACATCCAGGAACCTCTGGGCAAACATGTTTGAGCTCATTTATGTTACCCAGTCGATGGAGGGTTAATTGAAATCTCCCATGACTAAGGTGTTGGCCTGTACGGCGAGTGACTCCAGTAAGTCCAGGTAGGCATTGTGCTTCTCTTGGTTCATGGAGGGGGACCTATAGCTAGCAATGGTGTGGTAGGGTGTTTTGCCTATAGTTAATTGGGCATGGAGTTGATCGAGAGATTTGTATTGTTTGACCAATCGGGGGGTGTACTTGGATTTAATGAAGTTGGATACACCTCCACCTTTGGTTCTTTAACGCTCATTCTGATGTCTGAATGTGTGGAAGGCATTGTAGCCTTGTACAGCTGGGGTGCTCTCTGTAGCCTTGAACCATGTTTCAGTGACTGCACAGATATCAGCAACTTCTAAGGTGAGGAGTGCTTCCAGGGGGTGCAGTTTTGTGTTTAGACTCCTAGCATTAAGCAGCAGAACCTTGAGTTTATCTTGAGTGGATTTTTCTATGTTGTAAATTTTTTGTTTTGACACTGCCTAAAAAAGGCACTGTGTGGGAGGCAAGCACCTTAGCCAGTATCCTAAAGCCGAGGAGAGACAGGTGCAGACCATCTCTGGCAAAGCAGCATGGCCTGTTGACTATGTCTTCCCAGGCTGACAAATACTAGAGACCCCTGGAATGACACCAGATGCTAAGCCAACTGTTGAACTTAATAATTTTTTGTTTATATTGTGGCATCATCCTGGGTGAAAGGTAGAATGCTGTTTAGGGCTAGGGTCATACCTGCCCAGGACACATAATTTGAGAGTTCAGTTATGTCTGTCTTCATATAGTCCAGGAAGGTATGTCTGAAGTCATTCGCCCCAACATGGACTATGACAGAGTCATAATGTTACTTGTTTTTGTGTGACCTGAGTGCATGCATGATCTGATGGATCCTGGCACCCAATAAGCAGCTGACCGTGACCTTCTCCTTGTCCAGCCTGGTGAGGGAGACATCCGTGTGCCTCACTATGGAGTTTCCTATGACCAAGACATTAGGTTTTGAGGTGTTTTGCCTTAAGGGCTTATTTGGTGAGACACTGGTGTGTATGTGCAGTGGTTTCTATACAAGTTGATTTGTGTGCAGATAATTTGTGCTTGGGAGGTCTCTGATCTTTTCATAGGCTTCTAGTGAGCACCTCAGTGTATGTGGGTTTATGTGTTGTGTCCTGAACTTGTGTGTGAGCTGACAATCTGTTTGATGTCTTATTTTTTCTCATATGATATTTGCTTGTTTCAGGACTAAGTGGTTGTCACTACTCATGAGGCAATTACTACATTGCCTCAGGATGCCCAAGTCAATCAGGCTGGCTGCAGAAATTGTGGGAAAGTGGCCATCCATAATGGCATAATGGCAGGTTTATACTGTAGTACTGTTGGGGAGTGGGTAAGTTAGATCAGTTTATGATGTAGCAATAACAGAGGAGTGTATTCTGTTGATGGTTTAGGGTAAAGAGCTGTGGCAATGCTGCTCAGTGTGCAGCTGAGTTGCCTGCAGAGCAACAGGGGACTTGGGAGAGTTCTACTGACAGAATTCTAGGAAAAATTTAAGTTTCCAGGCGTTTGCATCTTTACAGGCCAACACTAATCCCACTGTGTGATATGCAACTATGCGCAAACACGAGGCTTAAATATGGGAGAAATTCTACAGTTTTAAGACAAACTACCAATGGGAAAGCCAGCAATCCCCAACTCAGATGGAATCTGAGCTACACACTTCTGCCACAAGGGTGCAGGAAGACCCTTTTAATATAAGATGGCTGACTGAGAGCACAGTGATACCAAGCAGTCTAGATTCGGCAAGTCTGAATCTAGCCTATGCTATATAAGGCAGTAGTACAGAATTTCAAAGTGAAGAAAAAAATGCAGACACAATCAGCAAAAATGAAGCAACAACTGAAATAAATACAGTTAACAAAGTGCAATACAGGCTTTAAATATACTTATTTTTCAGTTGTCTGCAGTGGATGCCTTGAATTTCAGTTCAGATGCACTCCAGATTTCTGGGTAAAGTCACCAAACTCTGAACAGCTCCGGTTAACTGAGAGCAAACAGTTGCAAATGTGAGGCTTAATACAGTCAACATTCATCAGTTTTAAGACAAACTACCAGTGGGAAAGTCCCACACTGAGCCTTTCTCCAGCAATCTCCAGCTCAGATGGAACCTGAGATACACATTTCTGCTACAAGGGTGTAGTAAGGCACTCAATGTAAGATGGCTGGTTTAGAGCACACTGATACCAAACAGTCTAGATTCAGCAAGTCTGAATCTAGCCTATGCTATATAAGGTAGTAGTACAGAATTTCAAAGTGTAGAAGAAAATGCAGACACAATTAGCAAAAATGAAGCAGCAGTTGAAATAAATGCAGTTAAAGTGCAATACAGGCTTTAAATATACTTATTTTTCAGTTGTTTCCACTGGATGCCTTGGATTTCAGTTCAGATGCACTCCAGACCTCTGGCTAAAGTCACCAAACTCTGAGGAGCTCCAGTTAACTGAGGGCCAAAATCATAACATTATGTATGAATCATAGCAGTTGAGCAGTGTGCCCTATAGTGAGTTTAATTTTCCTTGGCTAGCCAGTAAACTGTCATACTGCCATCTCAGCGAAAACTCAGCATACATAGTTAGGAAATGTGTTGTTACTGATTTAACTGGGATTTGCACAGTACACAAAGGAGGCTTTTGCATGTCATGAGAGCATTTGATTATACACAAACTAGTAAAATATAAGGATGCAATCTGCAAAAAGATTTGCAGGTGCAGGAATACTTAGTATGGGACAGTCTGTGCACTGACTTGCACAAAGTGGGTATTACAGGCCATTTTGTAGACTGTAAATATTGTTTATTTATTACTTGTTAAACTGGTAGAGTGATTGGTGGAATGATTCTTTTCAGCCACAACCTAGTCCAGAAACCATAAAGCACACTTAGAAGTGCAGGCATGTAAAATGGCAGTGGGTTTGTAGTAACCAGTACTGCTAACTTACTATTATGTGTAATATAGTAGTGCTAATACTAATTTGCATCAGGTGCTCTAATAGCTAGCAGAACCAAACTACAGCAAACAGGGAAGTCTGAACTTAGATGAGCAAATACAGAAGTGCAGACAGTGATGACAGAAGAGGACTGTAAAACTTATCTATGATACACCATTAAGGACTCCATTGTTCTCATGTTATCTTTATCTTTGGCAATGTCTGTTTGCTAAGGTTCACATGCCCATACCACATGCAGCCTTAAATGTATTCACTCTGTGTTTACCACCCCTTTTCATCTGTGTGCTCTATTTATTTAACACCTTTTCTGTGAATAAATGCTTCCCCAGTTAATCTACTGGTGCAGCTGTTGAATTTCTGCTCATCGCAATAGGAATCAATGCTGGCAGTATTAATAACAAATAGTCATCTAGACTTGGATACACAGAAAAAAATCCAAGTGTACCAGCCTGCTTCATCTGTATATGCTTTGTGATTGTGCCCCCTGTTGGAATATGCAGAGCAGAATAAAACTGGTGATTTCTGCTGTATACATTTCCCTATGTTTAACTCTACAAACTTTCAATTACTTACTTCAAGCTATCTGAAAAGACTTCTTGCATAATAAATGTTGGAGAGGCATTAATAAAACAATGCCATAGACAGTTTTCAAACCATGCCCCCCCCCCATCCCTGTTTTTTTGACTGTGCATAAATGCACATATTCATTTAGGCTCACCTTCATAACTGTTTTACACTATAAAATCATTAAAACTGCTAACGTTACACTTCAGCAACATCTGTACTCATTGATTACAGTCACTTGACTATGTACTCCTCAAATGTCCCATTGTGATTACAAAAGGCTAGAGTAAAGTACTCCAGCTTTCTTTACACAAATGAACACCAGTCTTGCAAAGCTAGATTAATGGTTGTTTAACCTGATCATGACAGGTCTGTCAATCATTGTCATCTACAAATACATAGGCATGGACATTGGTGGGTTGTAACGACAGCAATTTGTCATCGTATAGTATAAAACAATTAGGAAGGTGACTGCAGAAGAACATGTGCAGTTATGTGTGGTAAAAAAAATAAATAAAAGTGCGGGCCTATGGTTTGAAAACTGCCTAGGGCTCAAGGTACACTTACTATGCCAAAGACTGGCAGAATAAGTAGTTTTCAAATGGTAAACTAATACACCCAAACTAATGTGAACGTGTTTCTTGAAAGCTTCCTAAACATTCTCTTGAACATAGAAAATAAACTATTTAATCTAAGAAAATGGTGGATTAAGGGAAGCAAATGCCTTTTGCTACCATCCTCACTAACAACCTGTCATTTGATCATGGCAGTTTAAATGCTAAATCCAGCAATAATTCATAGAGAAACAAATGCCTTCACAAAACTCAATATTACCCTAAAAGGGCAGTGGAAGGGGAGACATGCATAAGCATAGATTCAGGGCAATCTCAGTTCCATCCTACATCAATGATATTGTTTCTGTTAATTGGTTCACTGTACTCTGTCAAATTGTCACTTTGATGATAGAGTGAAGCACTGGGAAAATTCATTGAGAGCACTCATTAACCTATGTTGCAGATGTCAAAAAAGAAGCCAGACCAAGTGCATGTGAGTAAGGTAAGTGTAGGATTGGAACTTTTATGCCCAAACTTTTAGATACACAAAATTTTCTGTATTAGGGGGTGGGTGTATGCCGTATGCATGTGTGAGTATGTGTGCGTACATGTACTCGTGTGCCCGCGAGCGCGCGCGTGTGTGTGTGTGTGCGCGTGTGTGTGTGTGTGTATGATACCTTTCAACTGTCCAGATTTTTGCAGAATGTTCAGATTTTTTTGCATCATATTTTTGCCTATTCACCATAAAATTAGTGGTTTTCTTGCAAATCACTGAGGACCGAAGTTAATAAATAATGACAGACATTTACATTTTATACTTCATATCCTTTAGAAAGTGTATAACATAATTTTTTTATTCTAGCAACTTTCTAAGTTCATAAGACCAGATTTCATGTGCTAAGTGGTTGTGAAGTATGGTGTATGAGTGTGTTTGCAGGTAAGAGTTAGAATAAGGGCTAGAGAGGGGGATAGATTATGTGTGTGTGTGTGTGTGTGTGTGTGTGTGTGTGTGTGTGTGTGTATGATACCTTTCAACTGTCCAGATTTTTGCAGAATGTTCAGATTTTTTTTGCATCATATTTTTGCCTATTCACCATAAAATTTGTGGTTTTCTTGCAAATCACTGAGGACCGAAGTTAATAAATAATGACAGACATTTACATTTTATACTTCATATCCTTTAGAAAGTGTATGATAACATAATTTTTTTTTATTCTAGCAACTTTTTAAGTTCATAAGACCAGATTTCATGTGCTAAGTGGTTGAGAAGTATGGTGTATGAGTGTGTTTGCAGGTAAGAGTTAGAATAAGGGCTAGAGAGGGGGATAGATTGTGTGTGTGTGTGTGTGTGTGTGTGTGTGTGTGTGTGTGTGTGTGTGTGTGTGTGTGTGTGTGTGTGTGTGTGTGTGTGTGTGTGTGTGTGTGTGTGTGTGTGTGTATGATACCTTTCAACTGTCCAGATTTTTGCAGAATGTTCAGATTTTTTTTGCATCATATTTTTGCCTATTCACCATAAAATTAGTGGTTTTCTTGCAAATCACTGAGGACCGAAGTTAATAAATAATGGCAGACATTTACATTTTATACTTCATATCCTTTAGAAAGTGTATGATAGCATAATTTTTTTATTCTAGCAACTTTCTAAGTTCATAAGACCAGATTTCATGTGCTAAGTGGTTGAGAAGTATGGTGTATGAGTGTGTTTGCAGGTAAGAGTTAGAATAAGGGCTAGAGAGGGGGATAGATTGTGTGTGTGTGTGTGTGTGTGTGTGTGTGTGTGTGTGTGTGTGTGTGTGTGTGTGTGTGTGTGTGTGTGTATGATACCTTTCAACTGTCCAGATTTTTGCAGAATGTTCAGATTTTTTTTGCATCATATTTTTGCCTATTCACCATAAAATTAGTGGTTTTCTTGCAAATCACTGAGGACCGAAGTTAATAAATAATGACAGACATTTACATTTTATACTTCATATCCTTTAGAAAGTGTATGATAACATAATTTTTTTTATTCTAGCAACTTTCTAAGTTCATAAGACCAGATTTCATGTGCTAAGTGGTTGAGAAGTATGGTGTATGAGTGTGTTTGCAGGTAAGAGTTAGAATAAGGGCTAGAGAGGGGGATAGATTTTGTGTGTGTGTGTGTGTGTGTGTGTGTGTGTGTGTGTGTGTGTGTGTGTGTGTGTGTGTGTGTGTGTGTGTGTGTGTGTGTGTGTGTGTGTTGCTGTATGTGATCTGAGTCTGAATTTATTGTGCTGTGGTAGTGTTATGGAAAGGTTTTTTTCTAAAGTAAAAGTCAGTGGCAGGGGTAAGGTTAGAGTTTGGGGTAGAATACATTAGCAAAGTGCAGAGGCATACAAACACCAAGATATTTTCATCAGGAAACCAAATCTTTCTTCAGGTCATTGAGATGTTTGATCTGAAATTATGTTCTCCCCTCTCAGGAAGTCTTGTTAATATTTTATGGGGCTCAGTTATAGATGATGATGTTCCTACAGCATATACTAAATGATCGTTTAAAGGTAAACCACCTTGTTGGAATAAGATTTTTCCAAAAAACACTCCAAAAAAATGTTTATGGACTTTTTGCACACTTTTCCAACCACAGCTCTCAACCTTTTAGCACAAAAAATGTGGATAAAGCAAAAAATAATGGGGGGGCAAAGCCCCAAAAATTGGGGCAAATTTTAAATACTGCTCTTATAAACTTAGAAGGTTGCTAGAATAGAAGGTATTGTGTTACCATGCATTTTTTGAAGAATTTGAAGTCTGAAACTTAGATTCCTGTCATACCATGAAGCTTTTCTCCCCATGTCTCCACTGAAAAAGGTCCTGTGTCCAGTTGGAATTTCCTGGAAAACAAATGTAAATAAATAAATAATTCAATACTCACGGGTTCGCCATAAAAATCCAGAAAATCAGTAATTTCATGAGGAAGAGACCACAAATATTAGGCAAAAATCTGGACATTCTACGAAAATCTGGATAGTTGAAAGGTATGATGTAAAGTTGTTCAATCTCGCCGTTTGTTCTTACACGTGGGTAAGAAGCCGATCCATCGGCTCCGAGACGGATGCTTTCCAAGCTCAAGATCTCTGAGTAGTTTGAGGCACAGTCCCCATCCCATGATGCTCTCTGACTAACCTCAGATCTAGTTTGCCGCTGCAACGGATCGCAAGTTCTTCAGAGAGCTCAGGCTAGTATAATTCTTTTTCTGTCTTTTGACAATTTGTACTTATAGTTTTCCTGGAGTTAATATTCTTATTACAGTTAGGAAGAAAGTTAAGTGATAGATAATCTGTTCCTGTTATTTTTTTAGGGCTGTGTCCCTCTTGTTGTGTGGATTTTAGCTGTGTTGGTGTTGTTGGAGCGGTTGCTCTTGGGCCTTGCCCTCGTTTTCGTCTAGACACTTCTGTGCTTCACTCCTATAGTTGAACAGGGCTCTGTCAACTTGATTTCCCTATCCCTTTATACTTAGTCTTAAGATAGTGTGCTTTGCTATTTGCTATAAATATTTTGTTATAAATATTTAGATAATTGTGTGCTGGTAGAAAGTTCAACAGTTTTGAACTCCTTATAGTACCGTTTTGTTTCGTATTATCAGGGATCTGATAATTGTGTGCTGCTTAATATTATGTCTGACCAAAAAGAGAAACAGAAGTCAGGTTTCAAGAGGTGCGACTGTGGGCAGAAAATGTCTATTACGGACAATCATGTGTCCTGTATAGATTGTCTAGGACCTGTGCACTTACAGGAGGATTGTTCTAGCTGACACTCTTTTAGTGGCAGAGTAAGTTAATTGATAGAGGACTGTTGAAACCTGAATTTCAAGAAGCCTTGGATAAGACTGACTAGACCTCCAAGTCTTCAAAAGGGTCGAAGTCTTCAAGGGTGTCCTCAGAACCCAGGCCCTCGGTTCCAAGCACCTCTGTTAAGGTGCAGTCGCCGGTTCCTAAGTCATCGGAGCCGTGCACCGAACCGATGTTTCGGAGCCAACCCTCTGAGCTGGTGCCAGTGTCAGAGGTGTTGAAGTCTCCAATACTTAGATCGCTGGCTTCTTCGGTCCCTTCAACTTGTTCTTCTAGGACCCTTTCAGATGTTGATGTGGACCGTGTGGTGCAGAGGCTTTTAGAGAACCTGGCATTGGCCAAATTACTTTCAGTTTCATCCCAACTGGGTTCGATTCCTACTACCATCCCTTTGCCTGTGACAACTCCTCCTCCGAGCTTACCTAGGCCTTCAGAGCCTGAGGAGGAAGATCTGATGGTTGTGGAACCCATGGAGCCGAGTCCTGTCCCAGTGACTTCGGCTCCGTCAACCTCGATCTCTTTGGTGCCATTTGAAGAGTCTCAGAGCCGATGCTCTCTCGTTGGTTCCGGGGGGGATAGTCGAACTGACGTGTCAGTTCCGACCCTTCCTCTCGGGGCCTCGGTGCAGATGAGCACGGCTTCATCCTCGGGTTCAGAGCCCTTGGTCTCAACACTGGGGAAGCCGCCTTCTTCCTTGGAACAGGCGGGGTCCTTGGGTCGAGACTCTGGTGCCTTCGATGCCATGAGGAGGGTAATGTCTGCCAAGACTCTCACTTCCTCAGGTCTCTCTACTTCCTCCCTAAAAAAACACGTTCTGCCTTTACATCACAGGTTCCTACTAAGCGTTGAGACCCAGAGCCTCAGGTAACCCCTTTGGGTGAACCCTGCTCTACTGAGACTTCACCAGATGCTCCCACTGATGAGGTCCCCCAGAAAGAGAGTTTGCAAGAGGAGGCATTTGGATTCCCCTCAGGAATCCTTGACATCAGACACCGACTTAGAGGAATCAGAAGGGTCCCCACAGTCCCTCTCGGTGGATGTCTCCTTTGCAGACATCCTGGAAATACTGAAACAGAGGGGTGACTGGCAGTCCATTACACCTACTGAGGATGATTTGGTGCTCCTGAATGCCTTTGGGTCTCAACCTTCCACCTCCTGGGTTACTCCACTCTTCGACGAACTGATGGATCTGGTTGCTCAAAGGGCTTGGGAGTCCCCTGATTCCATGGAACCAGTCCCTCGGAGGCCCATTAAGTTCATTTCCCCTCAAGACAAATTGTACCTCACTAAAGGAGTCCTTGTTGATGCCATGGTGGTGGGGGTGGCCACCAAGAAATAGATGTCAGAGACCTCTTCTACTTTCCATCCTCCTAACAGAGATTCTAGGACTATGGACAGATATGGGAAATGCATTTTTAGTTCTGCGACGTTTGCCGTGAGATCGCTTAACTACTTAACCTATTTTACCCATCTTCAACGAGATCTCCTCCAGGAACTTGGAGATACTCTAAAGGGTAACACAGATGAAGCTATTTCTGAGAAGGTGACGGCTCAGCTTTCTACCCTTAATTCCATTGTCAACTCATCCATGCGGCTCATTTCCTATGCAGCCGATGGGTCGAGTCGAGCAGCAGGTTCAGCGATAGCTCTGTGGAGACAGTCCTGGATGTGCTTATGCTCCTTTGTGGAAGCCTTCAAGTCTTCCTTTGTCAACACCCCATTTGATGGCTCTACTTTGTTTGGGCCCCAAGTCAAGGAGACTCTCACTAGGTGTGAGCAGGAAGGAAAGACTCTATCTGCCGTAGGAGTCTGTTTTTCCACCCCATACTAGACCATACCCCAAAGGGCAGAAAGGTGGAAAATATGGTTCTGGAAGTCCCAAGGAGCTTTCCAGAACACATGTAATGAACTCCCCCTTCGGGGGCAGAGGAGGGGGCAATAACAGAAGATGCCGTTTTGGTGGCAGAAGGGGTCCGCAAAACCAGAGTGACAGGGAGCAGTTCTCTGGCAAGCCTTATCAGTGCTCCTGAGAGGAGGCCCAACTGTCCTACTCTGGAGGCAGTCGGGGGTCGCTTGGCTTTGTACCCAGATGCCCGGCTAGGAATTACATCAGATTCTTGGGTAAAAAGCATAGTTACCAGAGGTTACATCATCCCCTTTTCAGAGTCCCCGCCAGTCAGAACAAGAATCCCAGATGTTCCACCCAGTCTGCGAGATAAATCAGCTATAGAAATCCAAAAGCTGCTAGAAAAAAGAGTTATCCAGCCAGTCCCAGTGGACCAGACAGGATCTGGAATTTACTCCAGATTCTTTTTAGTTCCAAAGAAAATGGGGGACTGGAGGCCCATTTTAGACCTCAGCAAGCTAAACACTTTTGTAAAGAAGGAAAAGTTCCAGATGGTCACACTTCAGTTGATACACCCATTTCTGGGAACGGGTGATTGGATGTGCTCTTTAGATCTCAAGGATGCGTACTACCACATCAAAATGGCCAGACCTTCCAGAGATCATTTGCATTTCCAGCTGGGGGCCAGTCACTACCAATTTCGAGCAATGCCCTTTGGTCTCACCTCAGCCCCCAGAGTGTTTAAAAAATGTGTGGCAGTGGTTATGGCTCACCTGAGGCATCTAGGATTCCGGATGTTTCCGTATCTGGATGACTGGCTCCTGTCCACCACCACCAGGCATCAACTCATTCTTTCCAGGGATCATACGATCAATCTCTGTTCTTGGTTAGGAATAACAATACATTTCGAAAAATCTGCCTTATTACCATCCCAGCATATCTCCTTTATCAGAGCAGATCTAGACACCACCACCACATTGGTCAGATTACCTCAAGAAAGAGTTATCTCTCTACGAAATCAGGTGTCCCACTTGCTAAAAGAAAAGAGAGTACCTGCCTTTCAGGTTTTAAAACTTTTAGGCATTATGGCAGCTACCCTCATAGCGGTTCCTCTGGGACAGATGCACATGCGGATACTCCAGTGGTTGCTTTTCACCCAGTGGTCTTATCAACAGCTCCCAATGTCTTTCAAGATCCTACTGACAGATGCTTGCAAGAAGGACCTTCTCTGGTGGCTGAACAGTCACCAGGTGACGGTAGGTAGACCATTTGTACTTCCCCCTCCCATAGCCACGGTAACCATGGACGCTTCCCTGATAGGGTCGGGGGGGGGGGGTTTTCAGGGAAGAACTGCCCTTGGTACCTGGTCAGAGATGGAATGTCATTTGCACATCAATGTCCTGGAGTTGAGAGCGGTGTTTTTAGCATTGCAGCACTTCCACGACTCTCTGGCTTGGGACACAACTGCGATCCAGATGGACAACATGTCAGTGGTCTGGTACATCAACAAACAGGGGGGAACCAAGTCTTACCCCTTATGCTGAGAAGCCTTGAGAATTTGGCAGTGGGCTGTATCCACTGGGTGCTTTCTGATAGCAATGCACATCTCAGAGAAATCCAACATGATAGCGGACAAACTGAGCAAAGCAATTCTGTTGCCCCATGAGTGGTCCCTCAAAGAAGAAGTGGCAGAAATGATTTTCTGCAGATGGGGCCAGCCTTGCTGCGACCTTTTTGCATCCCCACTGAATGCCAAATGCAGAAGCTACTTTGCCCTGAATCCTTTTCCAGGGGACAGCCCAAGGAATTCACTCATACACGATTGGCTCACAGGTCTCCTTTATGCCTTTCATCCAATCTTGCTGATCCTCAGATTTTTACAGAAAGCAAAAAGCTCGGGAAGGACTGTTATTCTGATAGCCCCCTTTTGGCCTCGGCAGATATGGACCCTTCCTTTATCAATATCAACTGGAAGAACCTTGGTTTCTGGACCCAGTGCCAGACCTTCTGACTCACTTATCAGGAGTTCTTCACCCCTCTCTTCAGTCCCTCAAACTGACAGCTTGGCTGCTCCGCTTCCCAACCTAGCCAGGTCATATAATTTGTCTTTCTTTCTGGTCTCTTCTCATAAAGTCTCCACCAGAAAACTGTATAATAGCAAATGCAAACGTTTTGTTTATTGGGCCTCTCAACATGATATTGATCCCTATGTCGCTCCTATTGATAGTGTTCTGGAGTTTCTGACTATGCTTTTTCATGAAGGTGCAGCAGCAGCCACTGTAAGAGTTCAATTGGCTGCAATATCCAATTTTCACCTGGGATTTGAAGGGTCTAATCTTATCTCTCACAGATTATGTAAAGCCTTTCTGAAATGGACTCATCACCTCAGGCCACCTGTCAGACAACCAGTTGCCCCCTAGAATCTAAATTTAATACTATCTCAGCTTATGTTTCCCCCTTTCAACCCGCATCTTCTTGCCCCTTGAAGTTTATTTCTTGGAAAACAATATTCTTGGTGGCTATTACCTCAGCTCGTAGAGTTTCGGAACTACAAGTTCTTTCTATCAGGCCTCCGTATCTGTTTTTTCATCCTGACAGAGTGTCTCTCAGGACAAAGCCCACCTTTCTTCCTAAGGTCTGCTCTGAGGTCAATTTGAACCAGTCTATTGAGCTGCCCACCTTTTTCAAACACCATTAGAATAAATTAGAATATATGTTACATAAACTTGATGTTCACAGACAATTGAGGTTTTACTTGGACAGAACAAAGGAGTTTAGGAAATCGGAACAACTTGTTGTTTTTTATGCGGACAATAAAAAGGAGCTGCCTGTAGCTAAAGTTACATTGTCTAAGTGGTTATCTGATTGCATAAAATAGGGCTTGGGAGGGTGGCCTAATGGTTAAGGTGTTTGCCTTACAAACACAAGGTGCAGGATTTGAGTCTCACAAGGGGCAATTGGCTAAGCTTAAAAAGCTCGCAAGGGCAGTTAGCTTAGTACTTAACTATAAACTATAAACCTATATATATTCATCAACCAACCAACTTTTAGAACATAGTGTGAAAGCACATTCCACCAGGGCTGTGTCTACATCTCTGGCTCATGCAGCCCGTTTGCTTTTGGACACTATTTGTGCAGCTGCTACTTGGTCCAAACCTCATACGTTTATCACTCATTACAAAGTGGACAGGGCTTCCTTTGGTTCCACTGTTCTCAGGAATGTACTCCCATGAGCCACCCAGGATTAGGGTGCTTTGGACGCTACCCACGTGTAAGAACAAATGGCGAGATTGAACAACTTCACATAAAGAAGTTATGTTCTTACCATAACTTTCCATGTGAGTTGTTCATCTCGTCTTTGTTCTTACACTCCCTCCCACCTTCCTCCTCCAGGTTCTTGAAAAACGGGTATGACTGGTGGTCTGGTTGGTCTAACTAGTTTCCTTTACTCCAGCCAGAGTATTTCTTAGCAAATTGTAAATATATGTATACATGTGTATACTTTTGGCATATTAGTAGGTTTAGTGATATTTTTCTTGCTGGGTTCAGCAAACTAGATCTGAGGTTAGTCAGAGAGCATCATGGGATAGGGACTGTGCCTCAAGCTACTCAGAGATCTTGAGCTTGGAAAGCGGCCGGCTCGGAGCCAATGGATCAGCTCCATACCCACGTGTAAGAACAAAGGTGAGATTAACAAGTCACATGGAACGTTATGTTAAGAACATAACTTCATTTTTCCGACCATCTGGTACTGCCAGTACCTCTCCTTGTCTTCAGAGTTTACCAAAGCTGACTTAGCCTCCCCTGGACTAGCTCCAATCTATTGGGTCATTGAGGAGACTGAGGCTTTCTGAAGCAACATTTTCTGCTAATCCCACCCTGCAAATACCTGTAGTATTTTGTGGGTTGGCTTACAACTGGCTTTGTGGGGTATTGTCCATTTCTCCACATTCAATTCAGCTAGAGCCCTGACAACAACAGATAATATCCGTAGTGGTGCATCTTTGGTTTCCAGTGGGGATCAGCTCTGACAGTGTGTCTGAGTGCATGCAGCTCACCCTTCTTGTGAATGAATTAACTTGGCAGAGAGAGTCTCTGAATTGCTCTACTGTATTAATCTTTTGTTGATGAAATTGCCACAGGAGAACACATACCTGATTTGCATTAGTCACTGCCACAGACTGACGCATATGCATGAGGCTTTGCCAGCTAGACTATTCTCTGCACTGTGCTCACCACCACTTGAAAATGGTAGCAGGAGAGTGGTCTCTAAATGGTCAGGCATATCACAATGCAGAAACCTTCCATGTTAAGGCATTCACATCATGGTAACCCTTTCAGAATCTCAGAGAATGGCTAAATAAAACTTGCTCTATCTCTCAGTACAGTAATACTTTTTTTAAACAAGAAACATATTTATAGATTATCACTTATGACATAGGCAATCATACATTTCTATAAATGAAAGCAAAACCATATTGACATGTTTTCAGTTGCAAACATTATACATCACTTATAATATATACAGTCATTGTCAATCAAACATTAAACAGCTCATTCAATTCCTACCTTTCTTTCAACCTCATCTCTGCTCCAAAACATTATTCTGCATGCATTGTTCCCATAATTCCTATTTATTTTTTCTATGTAATTTATTCCTACTCTTTTCTGAAGCTCCCACTTCCAGTTCTTTTATCTCTGTTACTATATTCACTACTTCTAGTACATTGGTTTAGACTTTGATTTCGGTTTTCTAGTAATTGTTTTCTTGGCAGCCACCAGAATTAAACTCAGCAAGACCTTACTATGTCAAGGCAATTTCGATTCTGTATCACATTTCAAAAAAAATAATAATTTCCTTAGTTAAACCCATTTATTCACCCAGTATTTGTGACAGAGTAGTCTGCAAGGAATTTTTAAAGTCTGCCAACTCATTAAGCTCACAAAAAATATGTTCCCAATTATATCTTTTTCCCCATCAGACCTCTAACATTTGTAATACACCTGAGGAAAAATTCTTTATAGTCTGCTTGGGGTATAAAAATACCTATGCAAATACTTCCAAGCAAAGATCCTAAATCTTTTAGACTTTGTTGCACTTTTGGGAGCCATAAATAAGCAATGCAGTAATGGTATGTTTATAACAGTGAAAAATATTTATTTTACTTATATCTGTGGTACTAACATTTTCTATAACTTATGAACCTATATTACTATAAAAGCCAGTCTTTTCTTCTTTGTACCTAGATCTTTAAATTGTGTTTTTTTCCCTTTGTGATATTTTTGATACTTCTCCTTTCTGGAATAAATATTTAACTTCACCTTGTGGTCCAGATTATAGTGATATGAGGTCTCAGGACCTATTCATTTACCTGGTCAACAAATAAGTAAATAAACTAAATCCAAGTTTACAAATAGATTTAGGTCACTAGAATGCTAGTAAGTGAGAAAAATATGGAAATGCCAAGTGTGACGTCCTCATTCTGGGCCAGTAATCAAGTAGCCTGAATCCTCACCACTGACACTGGAGAGGGATGTTCACATGAAATACAAATGGATACACTTAGTATTTCCAGATGTAGACTTCTCTGCATCAAGCACAATTTTCCTTAAGAGTAAACAGGGAACACACTTAGCCCGGGGTCTAGGTTTCTTTCTTTGTCTCTCCCCAGGTCCCCAGTAAGGCTCCCCATTGGCACAGCTTCAGAGTTAAGTCCTCAGCTGAGTGCCCAAGTCAAGTCTCCCATCACTCTCTCTGTGAAACTAGTGCTTTGTGTCCCTGCCCAAGTAGCTGTCACACACACACTCTTCAAGATTTAATTTTCACACATACACACACACACACACACACACACACACACACACACACACAAACGCACGCACACTCACGCACACATACACACACACACACACACACACACACACACACACACACACACACACACACACACACCTGGGAAAGGCCGACACAGATTTATTAGCTATGCCACCTTCTGTCCAGACTATAAGGTAGCTTCATTGTCACCAGTCTATTTACTATAAGAGTCTTAAAAGGGTATCCAGTTATAATGAGTGGAGTTAATATTAATAAAAATTGTAATGTTGACCAAACAGCCAGGCTCTCAGAGTTATCACCAAATAAATATGTGCAAATACTCTCAAAATTTAAATATTTTCTAAAAAGGACCAGCCACAATGAAAAGTTTAAATATATTTAATAATAAATAATAAAAGAATATGAAAATATGAAATATCTATTTACAGTAAACACCAGAGTTTCACACACAAGAGATATTGAAAATAAGACAGCTGGAAAGAGTCATAGAGTTATAGAAAAAACAATAGTTAACTATGCTCACTATATTTTCCTGACTAATCTAAAGAATTACTGTTCCTACATACTGAATAGAGCAAGGCAAGATAATGTAGGTGAGTGGTCCTTATCAGATCCAAGACAGAATACAGTATGCTGAGAGCAATCTCCTACTGATATCTAAATATTATTTCTGGCTTACAGAATGACATCACACACATCTGGTCATCTGACTCTGTTTCACACACTATCCTCCATCACTAGAAGCTGCCTGGGTTTAGCACCTATGTGCTATAATATATACTAGACCTTTAGCTAAGTTTTATTAAAGCATCTTGAAGCCATAAAACAATAAAAACATTCCACTCTTCCTGCAGGAGCTACAACCTATTCTCTAGCACAGATATCATGTCTCTGGCTCCATTCAAAACTGTGGGCTAACATCTTTATGGCTTAACTCACAAAGTAATTTAATTTCAAGAATTTCTTTTCAAAGACAGACGGATTAACCTCTTCTCTCCCAGTATATGCTGTTACAATGTATACATTGAAAAAGTTACAATAATGCATGTACATTTCTTTTCTGTCCAGCAGGAAACACTGTTGATACATTTTAACACAAGCAAATATCACAAATAGATTTTCAGCATAAGCATCTGTACAAATCATTTTGCTCCCATCCCTCATAAATTTATGGTATTAACTTCTTATTTTCCACTCATGTTACCTGACTGTACCTTATAAAGCATATGCTCCTTATCAAATGAACTACTCTGTATGTGTATAGTATCATCACTTTCACTAGATTGTACTGTTTGAATATGTCCTGAATTTTTGAATTTTTGAATTTAATGTGTGTGTTTTTTTACAATTGTACAATTTTATTTTATTTTCTATTGCTTGTACCTAGTTTGTTTAGTTTCCTGGAGCGTTTCTCCCCAGGACTCCATTGAAAACGGGTTCTTTTGGCCCAATGGACCATCCTGGTAAACCAACTGCAAATAAATAATAAAATAAATAAATATACAAATGGCATATAATTATTTACAAAATTCTAGCTAGCTGTGCTGGCATATGTTACACATCTACTGCCCCACTTCTCTTGGCATGGCTTGCAGTATCTCCTATCATCACACTGTGCGACAGTTCCTCTTGCTCTGAGAAGGGGTAGGTAAAGCACTGGTAAGCATGGAGTGCATTTGAGTGTAGTAAATACATAATGTTTGTGTCATTTTAATTCACAGATCTTCTTAAAGGGAAAAACAATGAGATCCACAAAGCATCACTGTAGATAATCACAGTATTCTGCATTATTTTTTGATATCTGGGATCCACAAAGGCTCAGAGTCAGTGAGTCCTTAAACTTGGCCTTCTGTTTCTCCTTTCTCTCTTTCCACTTTATTAAAAAAAAAACTTTGCTAGAATCTCCTTGTGTTCTGATTGAGTGTGCTTCTCAGCTGATAAGTATATTTTTGGCACTTTTTAACTTTTCAGAGTTGAATAAACAATAATTGAATTCAGTTCAGAATGCAGTTTGAATAAATTGCATTTATTTAAACTGTATTTGCTTTAATATTGCTACACACTCTAGTGTGCTAGCTTCCACTACACTTGAATTGTTTTTAGTGCTGTTTTAGCTGCTTTTTTGTTAAAGAAAATCTAAGCTTCTTTCCTGCCTTTCCTGTAACTGATCTAGTCCAGTTACAGATTTGCTGTATCCAGGACTATTTGTAAGCTTCTGAGCCCCTCCAAGCCTTTCTGTGTTGGGCGGAAGCCTTCAAGCTTGTCATTGGGAGTGGTAAGCACTAAGTAGCCTATCTACCACAAGAGGAGTGGTTTCTGGCCCAGAAATTGTAGTTTATTGACTGTTTGGGCAGTTTTTCCCATCTTTTTCAACTTTCTGGTTTAAAAGCCTGCATTTGTGCTTGTTTCCCACCTTTCCTGTAACTAGTCTAATTCAGATACAGATTTTCTGTATCCAGGACTGTTTGTAAGCTTCTGAGCCCCCCAAACGTTTCTGTGTTGGAGGGAGGCCTTCTAGCTTGCCAGTGGGAGTGGTAAGCATTAAGTAGCCTATCTACCACAAGAGGAGTGGTTTCTGGCCCAGAAATTGTAGTTTATTGGCTGTTTGGGCAGTTTTTCCATCTCTTTCAACTTTCTGGTCTAAAAACCCGTGTTTGTACTTTTCCCACCTTTCCTGTAACTAGTCTAGTCCAGATACAGATTTGTTGTAGCCAGGACTGTTTGTAAGCTTCTGAGCAGTGCCAAAGTCTGGTCTTCAATTTCTCCCTTAGATTTGCTAGTTGTCTCCTCTCCTGCACTTTTACTAGCTTATTAGTCTAGCACTTTACCAGACGTCTTGTAGCAATTACTGTAGCACACAAAAGTGCTACCAGTACTAAACGTTTTACAAGGAAACAGCTCCAGCACTTATTATTAATGTCCACCCCTCCAGGCATGTCTAAAGGTCACTTCCCTGTGCTTTCTCCTATTAACTTGGTGAACGTGGGCATCCTGAGGCAATATAGCAACTGCCTCATGTACACCGACAACCCTCTCCTCTTACCTCCCAATACTCAGACTTGTGAGAGATGCACTTATATATCCATATTGGAAGCAACACACTCTCCAGCCAAGACCGGAATAGCCGGTCAAGAGGAGAAGGTCAACACTTCCACCACACCACATGGAACACATAGCCCTCAAGAAAACACACCAGCACTGCCTTCACATAAAAACACAAACCATACACCCACCTTCATGGAGGCTGTCAATAAAAATCTACCCAAACAGCAGAGACATCCAAGGCAGAAACACACATGACCACCACAACACAACACTAATCATGAGACACATAACTCTCCTAAACAGTGTGTCACTCAACCAAAGCCCCTAAGGCAAAACAGCATGCTCAACACACCAGTCATAGGTGACTCGATAGTGAGGCACTCTGATGTCCCACTCACTAAGTTGAATAAGGAGAAAGTAACAGTCAGCTGCCTGTCAGGTGCCAGGATCCACCACATAATGCATGCACTCAGGTCCCTCAACAACAGGTATAAATATGACTCTGTCATTGTACATGTGGGTGTGAATGGCCTGAGACATACCTCCCTGGACTACATGAAAAGAGACATGGAGAAGCTCTCGGATTATGTAACCCAGGCGGGTATTACCCTAGCCCTGAGCAGCATCCTATCATCACCCAGAATGATACCGTAGTACAAGCAGAAAATTATTGATTTCAACAAACTGGCAAAGTTTACGGTGTCATTCTAAGAGGATCCAGTATCTGTTTGCCTGGGATGACATAACTGACAGACCTTGATGCTTTGCCAGAGATGGCCTGCATCTCTCACCTCTGGGCTTCCAGATACTGGCCAAGGCTCTTGTCACCCCTATAGTGCCTTTTTTAGGCGGTGTTCCAAAGACCAAATTACCACCATAACAGCTACAAACAAATGCAATCTGAGGGTCATGCTGCTCAATGCTAGAAGTCTAAATCTCAAAATGCAGTCACTTGAAGAACTCCTTAAAATGGGGAACATCGACATTTGTGCTGTAACACAGACCTGGTTCAAGGCAGCAGAAAACACCCCTGCACTACCAGGCTATAACTTATTCCACACCTTTCGGCCCCAGAACTTGGACTGAAGCTCCAAAGGCAGTGGAGTTTCCATATTCATAAAGGATGCGCACACCTCCAGACTGGTAGCCCAACATAACGCATCAGAGATACTTCAGGTGCAGCTATCAATGGGTAAGACAGCGATTCAGGTTGTATCCTGCTATAGGTCCCCAACCATGTCCCAAGTCTTACACTCCACATTCCTAAGCACCCTGGAGAATATTAGGGTCCAACCTAACACTCTAACACTGGGTGACTTCAACTACCCCTCCATTAACTGGGAAAATTACTCATGTACCGGTACACTTGCTCAACGTTTCCTGGAATTAATTAATTCTAATGCCCTGGACCAGCTCATTCTTACCCCCACTAGAGGTAGCAACATCCTTGACCTGGTCATTGCTAACATGGGCGACTGTTGCTCTACACCAATAGTCAACTCCTCCCTGGTTAGATCCGACCACAAACTAATCACCTTGGAAATCCACATAAATCCCACCCCCAGCAAAGGTAAACACCATGAAAAACTTCTCCAAAACTAACTTTGGGCTCCTAAAAACAGAGGTGGCTAACTTCATGGCACCCATGCAAATGGAGAATAGTTGCATGACTGCCGAATCATACACCAATGCACTGTACAAACACGTACACAAATGCATAGGTCTTGCCATATCCAATAGAACCAAGACACTCTTGTCCAAAAAAAGGAAGCCAATCTGGTGGTCCCCTGCCATAAACAAACTCTACAATAGGAGGATGAAACTGATGCAGAATAAGGTGAAGTCCCAAGACTGAAAAACCTCCCTTATCAGCCTCAACAAAAATTTGAGATCCCTCATCAAATCCACTAAAGCTAGCTATGAAAACAGAATTGAAGCAGATAGTAAAGACAACCCACAAGGCCTTCTATAGTTATGTAAAGAATCTTCACGGCAATACCCAGATTTGCTCTGAGCTACTGCACAATGGTACCGCCACCTCCTATACCAAGCCAAAAGATATTGCCAGTATAATGGCCAACAGATTCAGTGCCAACTTTACTTCCCCCTAAAGGATCAATCACAATACCAGTACACTGCCAGGCACCCTGTATTACTACTGCACAGGTTAAAACAGCACTGTCCAAGGTCAAGAATACAGCTTCTATGGGACCTGACAATATCCCTGGCTGTGTTCTACATGAACTACAGAGTGAACTGGCACCTCACCTGTGTGCCCTGTTTAATCACAGCCTCACCTCAGGCTTTGTCCCTACTGAATGGTGCACTGCTACAGTCATCCCTCTCCACAAAGGAGAAGCGACTACAGACCCTAGGAACTATCACTCCATTAGCCTGATGAGTCTGATATGCAAAGCTATGGAACGCATCATCATGGACCTAATAAACAAGGATATAGGGAATCTACAACTATGGATACCACACAGTTTGGTTTTGCGAAGGGTAGATCATCCCTGTTCAACCTCGTCAACTTCTTTGAGTCAATCACCAGAGCTGTAGATGAAGGCAAGGTGGTTCATACAGCCTACCTTGATCTGGCCAAGGCCTTTGATATCATTCCCCACTCAGGAATCATAGAAAAACTCACTAGGCTAGACATCAACCCCTATATCACTAGGTTTGTTGCAAACTGGCTCACAGATAGAACACATAGTGAGAAAGTAGCTGACTCCAAGTCAGACTGCTGACCATTCACGAGTGGAATCCCACAGGGTTCGGTCCTGGGTCCTCTCCTGTTTGGTATCTACTTCTCTGAAGTCCAGGCCAACACGAAGGGACTCTGGTTGACAAAGTTCACAGACGATTGCAAGTTGGGAGCTATTATTAACTCCCAAGTGATGTTGACATCCTACAGAAAGGCCTCACTGAGACCAATGACTGGTGTCAGAACCATGGCCTTAAACTCAATGCCAAAACATGTGTCGTCATCCCCTTTGGGAAAAATCTGGTTCCCATGAATTACCACATCGATGGTAGTCCACTGAACATGGAAAGCATTATAAGAGATCTGGGAACAAAGGTTGACAGCAACCTCTCTTTTGGCCACCACATTGCCACTGTGGTCAGAAAGTCCTTCTATGTGGCACATCTCATTACTAAGGGATTTGCATCCAGGAAGAAAGAGGTCATTGTCTCCCTCTACTCTTCCCTCATTAGACCAGTCATCGAGTACAATGCTCCATTTGGCATGTACCTCACTAGACACCTGCAACAACTGGAGAGGCCACAAAAGTACTTCACAAAGAGGATCCTAGGCCTTAAACACTTGCCCTGTATAGACAGACTCAAAAAACTCCAACTATTCTCTGTCTCATATTACCTACTTAGAGGCGATCTCTGCTTGACTTACAAAGCCATGTCTGACCCAACTCTGTTAGAAATGCTACATCTAAAGAAATCCTAATCCCTCTACACCACATGCTCCAGAGACCTCAACCTTATTACCACAATCAACAGAACGTGCTGGAGGGACAGGTTCATAATCCAGAGACTGCCCATGCTTTGGAACAGACCTCCCATACATGTCAAATAGAGCGCCTCACTGGCCATCTTCAAAATAAATCTTGATGAGTGGCTGGGAAATAGAAAATTCACCACAGGGATCACTCCAGTGGCTCTACTCGACAGAGGTACTGGGATCTAAGGTCGGGTGGCACAATGCCAGGGTAATCCTATGGGCTAGGCTTGTAAAGGCTCCAGGGTCATTAGCCTAGTACATACCTATGAACCTATGAATTGATAAACTGCCTCTAAACAGAATTATAAATGTTGATGGTAAAGAGGATATCATGTCCCATGCTATATTTAAGACACCAGGCACTCAGAAGACCACAAGCAGTGTATTTTTATTTTCCATACTAGTTACACAAACACATTAGCACAGAATTATGTGCAGCTTACCAAGATCAGCCAGTTCATGACTCCCTGCATTATGGAAAAACCTCTTTAGGTTTGCACAAGTGTGATTAGTTCAACACCAATTACACCGATCATCTTGGTGAAATGGTATCCAGACATCTTGTTTCCTTTGAATGAAATTCACTTTTCAGGTATAACATTATGCACATTTACACATAACATCTGCATACAAGTACTTTGAATTTTGAGAAAATACACCATTAAAAATACTTGACCTTAGAACAATTTACATCTTTCACTAATGCAGAAAGTATTTAGGCTTTTATAGCCTCCAAGCATACTTTCCTATCAGCAGTCATTTTATTACTCATCTGTTTCTGTAATTGTCACAGTCTTCTTAACTGACTGGAAGCCTTATCTTATGCCCTCTTGAAGTACCTTTCATAGCTTGTGGATATGAGGGGTTATCATTTGGGAGAAGTCAATATTAGTTAACACATCCCTTTTAAGCAATGTGTCTCTTTTAGTTACATCATAACTACTCTCATCATTAGGCTTTGTAGACACTGACTCCGAGTAGTCATTTCCCTGGATTCACCTAATTGTGCCAGTTGCTCATCTTTTGTGATGTTTATTTACTCAGTCCAGAGATCTTAGAAGTGGCCTGACCGTGTATTCAATTTCTCCTTACTAAATCTCCATTATCAGTGAAGATTACATACAATAACAATTCTGTCTCCCATCTCTTTTCTCCATGTAACTTGAGATGGACAGTTCTGACTTGGGTTCAAGTCAGGAACAGAATAAACCGAATGTCTTATCACTGAATATCTGTATTGCAGACATGACCACCTGGACATTTTGTTTAACAATTTTACATGGGATAGTTTTGGGCAACAGCTTTGTGTCAGGTATTGAGGTGGTAGTTTGAACCTGTCTGCCCACTGTTAGTTGTGCCAGATTTACTTTAGTTTCATTATGTGGTGGTGCTGTGTAGAACTTAAGAGCTAAGTGCAGACCAGGCTGATTAAGAATTTTCTTAGCCTTTTATATTGCTCCTCTCAGTAGAACCACTTACTTGAGGATAATGCATACATACAGGACAGACACATACTCCTTTGCAAATTGTTGAAAGGACATGCACTGAGTTCAGCTGGCTGTGATACATTTGTTAGGAATTTTTCATTTGAGTAACATTGTCTTAAACTGAGACATGATTTAGTAACTGTTTATCACAGCCATAGCTGGCCCATCTAATGCCAGGTGCCTGTTCATGATAAAGCACCCTTTCCTCTCACCTCTTTCAAGTGAAGAGCACAAAAAAACCCACTTACACTGTAGCAAGCCAATTGGTACATTTGTACAGCAGCTCCTCAAGTACAGTAAAAAATAATGAAGGAGTTACAATTCTGTACTTCTTGATCTTCATGCCCCCTAACACTTTGCACTTAGAGCAGCTGCCCCCTTCGCCCCACCCTTCCTGTGCTTCGGCTGGTTATTGTTCAATTTACCATCAATCATTTGTAACAAAGCTGCTGAGACACCATAACTGCAGGCATCTGCACTAACAGCCAGTTCACTGACATTGTAAATGGCAAGTACTGGTGCGAACACTAACACCGACTTGACACTTTTGAAAGCCTGTTTTTGAGCATCACCCCATGTCCATGCTATATCTTTCCTTAGTAGTTCTGTTACAATATGAGGAATCACTGGCAGTCCTAGCACAAATCAGTCAACATAGTTTTACCAAGGCAAACATTTGCCAGAGTTCTGTAACATTACCTGGACTTGGTAACTCTACCCCAAATTCATTTAATACCACTCAATGCTCTTTCTTCTACTGATTGCATTTGCAACAAATATGATTCCTGAGCTAGAGTGCTACTGTTCTCAAAACTTATATTTTTGATTGATAAGTATCTTTTCTTGATTTATTTTTCTCAGAATTAGTCTAGTCTTTAATAATTATTTTGGCGGTGAGTTGGATAAATTTATTAGTTTATTCTCTCTCTTTATATCCTGCATTAGGTCCATGTTTGTAGGTCGGTAGTTTCTCTTTTGGTTAATTATAAGTAATTTGGTGTTTGTTGTTTACGCTTTTATGTTTTTAGTGAGTTCTATGCAATTATATGATAAACAGTATTAAGCATTGATTAAAGTCTTTTGTAGGTTGAATGTTGTTTTTGTTATTTTCACACATTCATTCTGAGTTTTTGGCATTTGGCTTGTACACTCTCGTATCTTCCTTATGGGACGTGTAGTTAGTTTAATTCATTGTTTAATTAATATCTAGCTAGGATTGGATTTTGTGAATTTAAAAGCAGGCAGTTAATTATTTTGATATGTGTGATGAAGTGTGCACAGTTGTACTACACGAAAGCGCTTACTCTTTTATCCATTTTTCTTGTTTTAATCAATAAATGTTTCCCTTTGTATGCCATGCTTGTCGTTTTCTTGTTTGATATACTTGGTTTGTTTTATTGGAAGGGGAACCGGACTTTACCTGGTTTTGTCGTTTGCCTGTTTGATATACTTGGTTTGTTTTATTGGAAGGGGAACTGGACTTTATCTGGTTTGTTGCTGTATAGCTCTTATAGAAGCCACAAATTAACCCTCTCATGACATCTAGTGGGAATTTCTCGCTACTGCAGGTTAATAGCAAGCAGAAGGGAAACCGCATGTACATTAAAACATACAAAAGGAAAATTTCAATGTAATATACTATGCATGCATGAACTAAGAACATGAAACTGTATACAATTTCTTAAAATTCTTTTTATCTAAACAAACTAAGATAAATCGATTAATCCTAATAATTATTTGTTGCTGTGAGTAAATACGGGACTGTAATGTCATTAAAGAAGACAGGAAAAAGATGCATTTAAAACTGTCACTGTCAGAAATATATTTGTAATTCTTATTTAAATATAAATGTAATTCAGAGTAAATAAATCACTATTTATTATAAGACTTTTCAGATAAAAAATAATTGCTAAATGAATGAAAATATAGTTCAAACAATCATTCTTGAATCTGATTGGCTGTTAGAGTTTGGTGATGAGAAACACATTCAGAGGTCATGCCTACTTCCTGAAAGACAGCACAGATTGTTTCTCATGACTCTGTGAGCTAAATGAAGCCTTTAGAAGATTGAGCTTTCACAAAAGTTGTCAAAATTCCATCAAAAAAGTAAGTAGGTGGGAATTTTCTAGTGAAGTGAAGCTTTTAAGCATAACTTGTAAAATGATGAACATTTAAAATAAAGGCTCCAAATTACTAACCTTACACAGCTATAAGATATATCAGCTAAATGGAGCACATTGCAGAAGTTCAGTTAAGTTTGTTTGTGTCTTTCGGCTTTTCCCGGTTAGGGGTCGTCACAGCAGAACTCCGGTCGGCTAATGATTGGCAGTAGATTTTTACGTACTGGCTTGTCGGGCCTAACGCACAACCTTTAATGAAGGAACGCCCATTCACGCATGTTGCCACACAGAAGACGCTCTAACTGAGAATCGAACTAGCAACGTCTAACTGTGAGGCGACAACGCTACCGCAGCACCACCACCGCAGTTATAGTAATAAAATGTCACCACTTTCTTTTTAATCACTTAACAGTAACACAGTAAGCATTTCTCTCTCCTGCAGTGATTAAATACTATGACACTAGGATTAAAACAAAAAGGGAAGGCACATACATGAAGAAATAAGTATAGGATGTTAATGAAATATATGTAAATATATGAAATGAGTAAATGATTTTATACCATTTCACTAGCACTACGCTATGTATATAAAGAGATAAAAGTATAAAATAGTAGTTTGCAGTTGGTTAAGATGTTGATTTACTTGAATTTTGAGTAATATATATTACTTATAAAGTTAGCATTGTTGTGGGAAAGATAATAGGAGAGAAAAAAGTTACATTACCTTTTTTTAATTTCTCAAAGTCTTTTGGGTTTCTAATACCATGACAGGAATGGACCCCATTCCTAAGTCAAAGTACAATTAAAGTTTATGAAATTAGTATTGTTTCAAAAGTCATTCAATTAGTATTGTCAGCCAAAAGTGCTTTTCAGAGCACCTGCAATGTGCCCAGTAATGACTCCTTCTACAATTCATAAGGAGTTACATGGATTGGTAACATGTCTAAATGTGATTATAGATTATTTTTATAAGACCCATTGCTCCTATAACTATTGGAAATGTTTGGGTATCTTTCTTCCACATTGCTCTCATTTCTGCCTGCAGAACCTGATGTTTTATGACTTTGTGTCTCTCTGTATGCAAGACACTAGTCACTGGGTGTGGCAATTTCAATGATCAATGCTACTCTTGTCTTCTTTTCTTGAACCACTATATCCGTTTTTTTAGCATCTATCTTTTGAACTGTTGGTAATGGGTGGTCCCATGTGATATAAACTTCATAATTTTATATGATGTTTTGTGGCTCATGTTTCCAGTGTTTTTCAGCCACTTCAATACCATATTATTTGCAAAATCCCCAATGCAACAATCTTGCCACATTATTATCCCTTTCAGTATACAGTCCTTCTGCCATTAGTATGTCGCAACCTGCAACAAGGTGTGCAATTGTTTCCAATTTGGTTTTACAAAACCTACATTTATCTGTTTCTCCCACATGTTCAATAGACTTTCTAAACCAATGTGTACGTAGCCCACTACTACCTCATGAACACAGACAACCCTCTCCTCCTACCACAATACACTAACATATGTGAGAGATGCAATTATACAGCCAAACTGGAAGCTAAGCTGTCTCCACCTAAGACTGGAACAGACAGTCAAGAGGAGAAGGTTAACACTTGCATCACACCTCCAGCCGCACACAGACCTACTAAAACAGCACTGGCAAAAAATACACATAAATACACAAAATCATACTCAGAGGCTCTAAATAAAAACATGCAAAAGCATCAGAGCACTCCAAAGTAGACACCCAAACAACCTGCACCTCCCATCACAAACCAGACAACACATAAAACACAAAATCAGTGTGCCACACAATCACAGCTCTTAAGGCGAAATAACATACCTAACACACTAGTAATAGGTGACTCTATAGTCAGGCATACTGACATCCCACTCACTAGGCTGGACAAGCAGAAGATTACTATTAGCTGCCTGTCGGGAGCCAGAATCCGCCACATAACACAAGCACTCAGGTCACTCCAGAACATGTACAAATATGACTCTGTCATTGTTCATGTTGGTGTGAATGACCTGAGACATACCTCCCTGGACTACATGAAAAGAGACATGGAAGAGCTCTCTGATCATGTAGCCCAGGCTGGTATGACCCTGACCCTGAGTAGCATCCTGTCCTCACCAAGAATGATACCTCAGTATAAAGAAAAAAATGATCAATTTCAACAATTGGCTAAGCTTCTGGTGTCATTCAAAAGGGATCCAATGTCTGTCAGCCTGGGATGACATGCTCAACAAGTCGCATTGCTTCACAAGAGACGGCTTGCACCTTTCACCCCTAGGCTTTCGAATACTGGCCAAGGCTCTTGCTACCCCCATAGTGCCTTTTTTAGGCAAGGCTCAAAAGTCAAACCCACCTCTGTAAACAGCACAATTAACAAAAAACTGAGGGTTATGCTACTCAGTGCCAGGAGTTTAAATCTCAAAATGCATGTGCTCGAAGCACTCCTCAGTATGGAGAACGTCAACATCTGTGCAGTAACTGAAACCTGGTTCAAGGCTCCAGAGAGCACCCCAGCACTACCTCGCTACAACTCATACCACATGTTTCAGCCATAGAACATGGACCGAAACACAAAAGGAGAGGGTGTATCCATATTCATCAAGGATACCTACACCTCCAGGTTAGCAGCGCAGCATGATACCTCTGAGATCATCCATGCACAACTAACATTGGGCATATCTGTAATGCAAATTGTGGCCTGCTACAGATCACCCTCCATGACCCAGGACCACCACTCCACCTTTCTGGAGACACTGGAAAATATGAAGGTCCTACCGAACACCCTGATATTGGGTGATTTCAATTACCCTACCATTCACTGGGAAAACTACTCAAGTACAAACTCCCAGGCCCAGCGCTTCCTGGAATTCATCAACTCAAACACCCTGGATCAGCTGGTAAACTCCCCTACCAGAGGTGAAAATATATTGGACCTGGTCATCACCAACATGGGCGACAGGTGTTCCACACCGGAGGTCAACCTGTCACTGGTTAGATCAGACCATAAACTAATTACTCTGGATGTTCACACCCCACCACCACCCCAACTAAGAAAATCACAGTAAAAAACTTTTCTAAAGCAAACTTCACCTTACTTAAGACAGAGGTGGTAAGTTTCACAGCCACACGCTAAAGGATAACGCTGCCCAAGGTGCAGAAACCTTTACCAAATGCACTCTATGAGCACCTACAAGGATGCATGGATCTGTCATCCCTAGCAAAACCAAGACTCACTCCTCTAAGAGAAGGAAACCAGTTTGGTGGATCCCTGCCATAAACAGGCCATACAATTGAAGGAGGAAACTAGTTCAGAAAAAAAGCAAATTCCAAGAAGGAAAGACATCCCTGATCAGTATCAGTAAGAAACTAAGGTCCCTCATGAAATCATCCAAGGCAAACTTCAAAAGAAAAATAGCCAAGGATTCAAAAGATAACCACAAAGCCTTCTTTAGCTATGTTAAGTATCTAAGTGGCAACTCGCAGATATTCACTGAACTAGTGCAAAATAGCACAAAATATACTGAACCCAACCACGTGGCCAAAATGGTTAGAAAAACATTTTATATAGCCCACCTAATCATGAAGGGATTCACATCTAGATCAGGGGAGGTCATCGTGCCTCTTTATTCATCCCTCATCAGGCCCATAATTGAGTACAATGCCCCTTTTGGGATGTACCTTACCAGACACCTGCAGCAACTGGAAAGACCCCAAAAGTACTTCACCAAGAGGATCAAAGGGCTCAAACAGATGCCATATGCTGCCCAGTTAAAGAAACTCCAGTTCTACTTAGTGGCATACCATCTGTTCAGAGGTGATCTATGCCTGACGTATAAAGCCATGTCCAACCCGGAATTAATGGACATGCTGCACCTCAGAAAATCCAAATCCCATCAAGCTACGCGCTCGAGAGACTTGAACCTCAGCACTGAAATAAATAGGACATGCTGGAGGGACAGATTCATAACCCAGAGGCTCCCTTCACTCTGGAATAAAATCCCAGTCCAGGTTAGGCAGAGTCCCTCATTGACTCTCTTCAAGAGGAATCTTGATGAGTGGATGGGAGATTGTAGGTTTACCCCGGGTATCACTTCTGTGTCACTGTTAGACAGAGGCACAGTATACTAACCTCGAAAAAGGGCATAGCAAAATAAATTTAAAATGGGTGGTGAAAGCCAAACACATTCTGGCTAGGCTTATAAATGCCCTAGGGCAGATAGCCTAGTATGAACCTATGAACCTATGAACCTATGATATTGCCAACATCCTAGAAGATAGATTCAGTGCAAACTTCACCCTCATCTCACCTCCAAAAGGGCCCACAACAATACTGGAAAAGGGCAGTGTCCGAAAAATCACAGATGCACAGGTGAAAACAGCCCTTTCAAAAGCCAAAAACACAGCATCAGTGGGACCAGATGGTGTCTCAGGCTGCATCTTGCACGAACTACAGAACAAACTAACCCCCCACCTAAACACGCTGTTCAACCTCAGTCTCTCCACAGGCTATGTGCCCATAGAATGGTGCACAGCAACAGTTATTCCTCTCCACAAAGGAGGTGCCACAACTGACCCTGATAACTATCATCCTATAAGCCTGACTAGCCTGGTCTGCAAGGCTATGGAGCGCATCATCATGGAACTCATTAACAAAAACATTGGGAAACTCCAAACACTTGACCCGACCCAGTTTGGCTTTGTTAAGGGCAGATCATGCCTACTAAACCTGGTCGACATCTTCAAAACAGTCACCAAGGCCATAGACAAGGGAAAGGTGGTTCACACAGCCTATCTTGACCTCGTCAAGGCTTTCGACACCATTCCCTAATCAGGTATTACAGAAAAACTCACCAGCCTGAACATAAACCCCTGCGTCATGAGATGGGTTGCCAACTGGCTTACAGACAGAGCTCACACAATAAGAATAGTGGGCTCTAGGTCCGACTCTAAACCAGTCACAAGTGGTGTCCCACAAGGCTCGGTTCTTTGACCCCCCCTACTGTTTGGCATATACTTCTCAGAAGTACAGGCAAACACAGGAGGACTATGGCTAACCAAGTTCGTCGATGACTGCAAACTGGGAGCCATAACTGACTCTCTGGCTGAAACGGACATCCTCCAAAAGGGCCTTACTGAGAAGGACACCTGTTGTCAAAGTCATGGCCTCAAGCTAAGTGCCAAAAAATGCATAGTCATCCCATTTGGGAAAAACAAAACACCCACAAATTACCACATAGGTGGCAGCTTAATACAGAAGCGGTAATAAGAGATCTGGGGACCCAGGTAGATAATAATCTCTCCTTTGACAATCATATTGCCAAAGTAGTTAGAAAATCCTTCTATGTGGCCCATTTAATTACTAAAGGGTTTGCATCTAGAAATAAAGCGGTTATAGTGCCCCTCTACTCATCACTCATTAGACCCATCATAGAGTACAATGCCCCATTTGGGATGTACCTCACAAGACACTTCCAACAGCTGGAAAGACCACAAAAATACCTCATCAAGAGGATTACTGGCCTCAAACATATGTCCTATGCAGCCCAACTGAAACAACTCTGGCTGCACTCAGTGGCATATCGCTTGCTCAGAGGTGATCTCTGCCTGACTTACAAAGCCATGTCCAACTCAGAATTGATGGACATGCTCCACCTAAAGAAATCCAAGTCACTGCGAGCCACGCGCTCTAGTGAGCTAAACCTCGCCATAACAATAAACAGAACATGCTGGAGGGATAGATTCCTGTCACAGAGACTCCCCATGCTTTGGTACAAAATTCCAAACTATATTAGGCAGAGCCCTTCACTAACACTCTTCAAGAGAAACCTTGACGAGTGGATGGGTAACAAAAAATACACCCCTGGGATCACTTCATTGGCTATGCTTGACAGAGGATCAATTAATTAATCAATGGGGTGGCGAAAGCCAACACACTCTGGCTAGGCTTATAAATGCCCTCGGGCAGATAGCCTAGTACCTACCTATGAACCTATGAACTATCTTGGGCTGCCAATATTAACCTGTCATCTCTTGGTTTGAGTTCGCCTCTCCTTAACCATTCCTGCGTTCATTCCTGATCGACAAGAGGTTCTTCCAGAAGTTTTCTTTATTTGCAACTATATTTATGCTTTTTCCACATTTCTTGCCTTCTCATTTGGTCCTTCACCTTACCTTCTGTGTATGATTCCACATTATTTAGAAGGGAGAAAACAAAAACTTGCATGAAATGTGAAGTTATGTATAATCATTTGTCTGTGGGTTTCTTTTTTCTTTAATAGTCTGCTCATTTTTTGGAACTTGTCTTTTTGAGTTTATTGAAGAATCCATGGGTTCAGGTTGACTTAAAAGGTTCTTTTTTTGGACAAATGTGGATGTTTCTTCGAGACAGACAAAAGTTTTCTTTCCTTCTGGCAGGGATAGTCTTATTCTTGCTGGGAATATGAGCTGTGCTTTGATTCCTTCCTTTTTAATGAATTTATTAGAGGGACACATGCTCTTCTTTTGATATTACAAGGAGTGAAAAGTCATTGTCAAACCTTATAGTTTGTTCAGCAATTTTTAATGAAGCAAGGGACCAGGCAGTTCTTAAAACAGGGTCTTTGTCTTGAGTGGAGATAAATCTTACAATAATAGATTTTAGACGGCTGTTTTTATTGGATACAGAAGTTGTAGTTAAAGACCAGTGTGCCCTTTCTATCCCAAAGAATAGTGCCTCAGGTAGTAGGTTTAGGATTTCAGGAATCCAAGAAGTCAGGAAATTAATCATATTGTCCCCCTCCATCTGCTCCGGAATGCCATAGATTCTTATGTTGTTTCTCCTGGTTTTATTCTCAATGCCATCTATCTTTCAATGAGTCTGGTGTTTTCTTGAAGAAGAAACTCTATGTTTTTCTCTCTTTCTGTTAACCTGTAGTCTACATCTGTTACAGAATCTTCCAAAGCAGCAATCTGGACAGTTTGCTGTTTAAAGACTTAATTTAATAAGGTCATTTGTTTGGTGGTATCTTATTTTATATTATCTACTTTTAAGTTGTATTTGTCCATTTTACCCACCATGTCTTGAACTGTAGTAAGGATTGCCTGTATTTCTTTCTTCATTGGAGTGTTTGCTGAGAAAATGTGGAGCTGCTCATCTTCCTTTATGAATTTGGTTTCAATGTCCATTCTATTTGAAAGTTTGATAGGAAATTATGAAAATTTTAGCTTAACAATTACACCAACCTGTAGCCTACCACTTCCAGAATCTGATTTTAGTAGTTTCAGGTCTTTGTTGGTGAAATTAAATAAAAAAAAAATCCTGTCAGGAAAAAAATGAAGACTGCAGAGCTCAAAAACTCTGCTGCTTTCAGCTTGCCATCCAAGCCACGCCCCCCTTTTCATCAACTTCTTCTTGCAAAGCCACAGCTCACATCTCTGAACTACTTCTAGTGGGACTCACATACTTTACTATTCTCCTAACTTATTACCAGTCTTCTTCCTGTTCATCGCAGTCGCACAACACCCACATTAGCAAGACCAAGGCACTCCCGATTCTTCTACTCATCTCATGGCTTTTTTACTGTTGCTTAAGTATTTACTTTTAGAATAGTAGAAATGATTTCACTGGCAAAATATCTCTAGGGAATTTCTTAATGTCAGAAATTGAGAAGTAGAGTCCCCTTCAGTTTGCTGGCTTAGTTTTTTGGCCAAACATTTTTTTCCTTCCATAGTCTCTTCTGCATCCAAAGATATCTTTGATCATCCATGAAAACTATTCTAAAGA
Organism: Protopterus annectens; assembly: GCF_019279795.1. NCBI lineage: Eukaryota > Metazoa > Chordata > Ceratodontiformes > Protopteridae > Protopterus > Protopterus annectens. The sequence goes on from NC_056743.1 coordinate 1,118,059,438, forward strand.
TAGCAGGATATAGCAACTTGAATTTCACACATGCCTCTCAGCATCCTCTGATTGCTGGGATACAGTTGTTTTTTTCCTGCCTGATGTGCAGTGAGAATTGTTTCCCATTCTGCCCATAGTTTTGCTAGGAGCAGCCCTGTCTGTTGGCTTTTTGATTGCCAGATTTGGAGTATACAAATAATGTGCCCTCTGAGTTAACAAATCCTGCCATGGAATGCCAGTCAAGTTACATATTTGTACTTTCATAAAATTAATGCAGTCTATTCCTTTCAGTGCCTGTGGTATAGAAAAAACTTAGGTTTTCTATGTGTGTTCTGTCTTCTAACTACTGTTTTGGAAAAAGTTCCTCTTGAAAAGTCTCATGATCATGTTTAACCAGACTTTCCTTCATTTTAACCTCTGATTTCTGCACTTTAATCAGCTCATCTGATTTATTCTGTTTTTTCCCCAGCCTTTTATCATTTGACATTATATTCCTCCAGTGTCTTGCTTATTTTAAACATCTCTGGGTGCATTTATTTTTTCACTAGATTAGTGGAAGGCATCTCCTCTAATAAAGTTGAAGTGTAACAGTTTATTGCTGAACACTGTTATAATGTTCTTCACAGATAGTTGATTTTTGCTTATTTTCTCCAGACTTCTTCTTATCTGGCATCTAATTACTAGCCAGAAATGGAATTTTACCTGAATGGATAACGTTTACTGGCTTTTAAACAAATTCTTAATTTTCACACTGGAAGAGCTTTAATTAACACGCCATTCAATCAGCAACCATATTAGAAATCTCACAATATGAACTCTCTCATCATCATGGAGATTTGAAAGAATCCATATGTTTTGGCCACTACCCTTATGAGACTGGACAGGATCTGTCTCAATCTTCTAACAATAAAACACAAAACACAGGTAATCCTTAAAGTTCAAGTCAGGTCTAGTATCCCACCTGAGACCCAGATGGGGACAGGACTAACAAGAAACAGAGTACAAAAGATTAGTGTGGATAAAATCATATTAGCTAGCAGATCTAGGAAACTCTCTCTCTTTGATACCCTTCCTGACTGAAACATTAGAACAAGAACACTCATTCATCTGCCTACTTAACTGAACAAACTACTTGAAACTTCAGCAAGGCATCTTTATTCCTCCTACAGGTAAGGTATCAGAGAGAGAGAGAGAGAGAGAGAGCGTCTTCTAAATCTGCTAGCAAAAGTGATTTTATCTACACTAATTCTTCATACTCCGACTCTTCTAAAAGTAAGGAAGCCCCTAGAGAGATTTTCCCAGTGAAACCCTTTTCTTTGTTCATTTGGAATGTTTGGATCTAGAATCTAGTAATTGGTTCTGTAATCAATACAACAGCTCTGAAAAGGGCTCCCATTTCTCAGACACCCATGGTTTAGCTGCCTGGTAAGCAGTCCAGGGCATTTGCCTAGTTTGAGAAGTAAGTATATGGGTCCTGTACATTCTCTGTCATGGCATTCATCTACCTTTTTCATATACTATGTCTTCGAGATGAGCTTAATGTTGCAAAGGACAAAATGCTAGGAAACTTGACAGATGGTTGGGAGCTGAAACACCTCATTTCTCAGACATCAGCAATATCATTTATATACAACTGATCATCGACCTAGCACACAGTTCCATGGATGGTACAGTGAGAACTGCAGACACTGGAACCTCTTTACACTGGAATAAGTGACTGTGTCTCACCAGTTTTACCAAGAATTTTGAGGAATCATTTGTTAATGCCCCTTTTATGATCTGTTCAGTCCCAAATTAAAAGGGAAAAAAATGAATGTTACAGAGAAAGAAGTGAAGAATCACAAAGCTGTTGGTGTTTGCTTTGGAAGTCCACAATGCACTTTATTAAGGATGCAGAAGAGTCCACATTAGTTGTGATACAGATGAGGCCAACAGCAAAACAAACAGCAGTCATTTTAGAAGAACCAGCATGGCTCTCAGAATTTTCAGGACAGATCCTTAACCAGAAGTAGAAAGATTAGGCCTATGAAGGAATACCATAGCTCTTCATCTGGAGAGGTTGCAATAGTATCAGATTCCATGAAGGTTCGCTTGATCGTCCTACTCTTGAGGCTGTCAGGGCCTATTTGTTATTTCATCTGTCTGCATAGTGGGCATCATGCAGGTCAAAATACTTTTTATATTTATATTCAGAGGCTACAAAATCCCTTCTGCATTCCTCCCAAAACATACGTTTCCCCATTGCCCAATATCCTACTCCTCAAAAGAATACAGCAAGAAAAGAAGCCTTAAACTTTCAACAAAGGCCACCAAAGATGTCTCAGCAGACACGAGAGAGAATCTGGATATTATTGTTTTTTTTTTTTGTTTTGTTTTTGGTTCTGAGAAAAAAATGGACCAGAAGATTTAAGATATCACTGGCCAAAATGAATATATTCCCATAGTGAAATTCAGGATTTTTGGTGTGTACCCACTGTTTTGTCATGCAAGGATTGTTCCTTTGTGCTTTTTTGGACTTCCAAGAAACATAACTTCAAGGGAGTCAAGGAGGTTGCTATCCTTCCAGGAGGGAGTCAGTCTTTGGCACTTCCATTTGGTCTCATCTCAGCCCCCAGGTTGTTCCTCAAATACATGGTCATAGTTGCAGTGAACCAGAGACTGCATGCCATCAAGGTATTTCTTCACCTCGGTGACTGGCTCCTAGCTTTTCCAATGTTAAAGAGTCTAATGTCAACACAGAAAGCTTTATTTCACCTGTTCTAGTCCTTAGGTATAACATTGAATGCTGATATATATATATATATATATATATATATATATATCAGTCATCCAATCATAAATGCAGCTACAGATCCTTACATTTATCAACTGTGCGCTTTTGCGTTAGGCACTATTGTGCAAAGCCAGTCTTTCAGTTCAGAATGTAGTGTCTCAAATCATTTAATTCAATTCAGTTTCAGCAGCACTTTGTCTCAGAACCTTAGGGCTAATGGCAGCCACTGTTTCCCTCATTCATCATGTCAGGCTTCATCTGAGGATTCTGGACTGTACTGTAAAGACCAATGGTCTTGGTACACAGATCTTTTAATGGATCATATAAAAACTTCCAGAGATTATGCAGCTCATAATCATTGGTGGTTACACACTCCCAGCCTTATTTTGGTCAGTCCCTTCCACTTTCCCATACCTTTAGTGACTATTACCATGGTCAATTTAGCCTTAGGATGGAGGGGCATTGTCAAAGGCAGACAGTACAATGTACCTGGTTAGTATGTGATGATAGCTTGAGGACTGTCTGTACATCAGCATACAGCAGGACAGTGCCATCTTCTTCACTCAGCAGGCCTTTCGTGACCCCTCCCCAGGGTGTAGTTGCCATCCACATTGAAAATACTGATGGTGTTTGGTATATAAACAAGAGGGCAGAACCCATTCATAGCCCTTATGTCAAGAGTCCATGAAGGTATAAGAGTGAGCTATGTCAATGAATCACTTTCCATTAGTAATTCATATTTCTTCAGAAGCCAGTTTGCTTGTGGTCAGGCTCAGTTATTGCTCACTGATTCCACATGAGTCGTTCTTTAGCTTGTCAGTAGCATGTAAATTTTTCATCAATGGGAAAGCCTTGCCGTGACCTATTGTATCTCTGACCAGCACCAAACACAGCAACTTCTATTCCAGTTCTTTTATCTCTGTTACAGTCCAGAAATGCTGTCATCTAGAAATGGCCCACAGAACTCCTCTGTACTTTTCCCTAGTTCCTCTTAAACCCAAATTTATTCAGAAAGCCAAAGAGAATAATTCCAAAGTGATTCCCAGAACCCTGTTTTGGCCTTAAGAAGTGTGATTGCCTATGCTATGGCTTTATCTTCAAGAAGACCTCCATTGCTGATGTTTTCCAGAGCCCTGTTTTTAACTCACCTATTTGGCAAGCTACACCTAGACAGAGGGTCCCTCCACCTATATGCACAGGCACCTCAGTTCCATTAATGAGAAGGGGTGAAACCTGGAGTCAGCAAACTCCTTACTTTTCCCTAGTGGGTTAATACTTCAATATGCACTAAAGTAAATATCCCCATTTTACTATATGGGCAAGTTCCAAGGGGCTAGATTCCTTTTAACTTCCTGTGCCACCCATAAGAGATTAGCTGTCCTATATTTTTGACACAGGCCTCAGTTCCTCTTCTATCAGAGTTTATTTTTCTGTTGTTTTTAATTTTCATTAGGGATGACACAACTCATTGCTGTCTTCCCTACAGGTTTGTAAGAGATTTGTTAAGGGCACATTCCAGATCAAAACTCACTTTAAGGCTCCAGTTCCCCCTTGGAATTTGTATTTCATATTGAAAAAGTTAACACTGTCCTCATTTGAACAAGCTTCTACAACCAACTTAAAATATGTACCTTGGAAAATAATTTTTTACCAATATAATCTCATTAAATATATCAGAACTTTAGGCCTAGTGTGCCAAACCTTTTTATCTAGTCCTTCAAAAGGATAGAGTGTCCTTGTGGACAGTTCCCTCCTTTATGTCTAAAATAGCCAATTAGTCAAATTGGAATCAAGTCTACCAATATAACTGTTTTTTTTTTCTTACTCCAACAGAAGGAAGTAGGTTTCACATTGCATGGACAAGCACAGGCAACTAAGATTTTATGCAGACAGAACAAAATCAATCTGAAAATTCTCTCAATTATTTATTTCTTATGTTGCTAATGAATTATGTTCCAAAATTTCTAAGGTTATGTTGTTTAGATTACTTTCAGAGTGTATTTAAATTTGCTAAACAAAGTACAAGACTTTGGCTGTTATGCATACAACACATTCCACAAGGGCAATGGCTATGTTACAAGCATTATTTAAAAATACATATTTAAATAACATCTACCACATGGACTTCTCTATTTATGTTTGCAAGACACTACAAACTGAATATGACCTCCAGGTCCAGGCCTTCTTTTAGGGCCACATTCATTCAAGGATACTTTTTTGATGCCACCTGGAGAGATGAGCTTGGGACTTTGTCTTGAAGGTTTGAAGAATATGGACAGCATCATTTTACATATGAAAGCTATGTAGTTACCATAAGAATAGATCTACTATGACCCTCAACCATCTTTTTCAACTTACTCTGTTTTCCTCAGCCTTAGGCAGACATGGTTAAGGAAGCATTTTTACAGTGCAAATTATATTTATCTGTATTTCTTTCTTGTCATAATTTGCTTTCAAGCGGCACACTATGTATCTGAAGAGTTAGTAGGGAGCACAGTGTTTTATGGGTAAGGGGAAGGAAATAAAGTCTGGGAAAGTTTCAAGTACTGAACTCACTCAGACCAGAGTTCTAAGTCCCAAAGGTTTGAAGAATATGGACAAAAATTGTGTAGATATATTGTATTGTAAATATATAACAGTCATTTGTTTCAGAAAAAAGTACATAAGAGCATGCACTTTGAAGCCAAACAGCACTTTTAATTTCAGTTTATATAACATTGTCATAAACAATGACATTGGTAATCTCCAAACTCTGGACCCTACCCAGTTCGGGTTTGTAAAAGGCAGATTGTGTCTCCTAAACCTGATAGACTTCTTTGAAGCAGTCACCAAAGTCGTAGTTGAGGGTAAGGTGGTTCACACAGCATATCTAGATCTCGCCAAGGCTTTCGACACCATCCCGCACTCTGAAATTATAGATAAACTCACTAAACTAGGTATAAATCCCTATGTCACAAGATGGGTTGCCAACTGGCTCACTGACAGAACCCACACTGTGAAAGTAGCAGACTCTAAATCCAACTTCAGACCGGTGACAAGTGGAGTACCACAGGGTTCAGTCCTGGGTCCTCTCCTGTTTGGTGGCTAACACAGAAGGTCTTTGGCTAACAAAGTTCGCAGATGACTGCAAATTAGGAGCCATAATCAAAACTCCTAACGATGTGGACATCCTACAAAAGGGCCTCACTGAGACAGATGCCTGGTGTCAAAGCCATGGCCTCAAGCTCAATACCAAAAAGTGCATTGTCATCCCTTTTGGTAAAAACTCTGTACCCATGAACTACCACATAGGTGATAGTCTACTTAACACCAAAAGTGTGATAAGAGACCTTGGGACACAGGTGGATAGTAGTCTCTCCTTTGATAATCACATCACCACAGTAGTCAGGAAATCCTTCTACGTAGCACACCTCATCACAAAAGGTTTCTCATCCAGGAAAAAAAGAGGTCATTGTTTCCCTCTACTCATCACTCATTAGACCCATTATAGAGTACAACGCCCCTTTTGGTATGTACCTCACAAGACATCTACAACAACTGGAAAGGCCACAGAAATACCTCACAAAGAGGATTACCGGCCTCAAACAGATGCCCTACGCAGACCGTCTCAAAAAACTCTAGCTTTACTCTGTCGCATATTGCCTACTCAGAGGTGATCTCTGCCTAACATATAAAGCTATGTCAAACCCAGAGCTGTTGGACATGCTCCACTTAAAGAAATCCCAATCCCTCCGAGCTACATGCTCTAGGGACCTAAACCTTGTCACCACAATAAACAGAACATGCTGGAGGGACAGATTCCTGTCCCAGAGACTTCCTATACTCTGGAACAAACTACCTATCTATATCAAACAAAGCTCCTCATTAGCACTCTTCAAGAAAAATCTTGATGATTGGATGGGAGATAGGAAATTCCCCCCGGAGGATCACTTCTGTGGCTCTGCTTGACAGGGGCACAGGAAAATAATTTTCTTGGGTGGCAAAAGCCAGGGTACCGTTTGGCTAGGCTTATATAGGCCCTAGGGCCAATAGCCTAGTACCTACCTATGAACCTATTGTTCTTAATTTATGCATATCTAGGAACCAGAAACAGTGTTATGTCCAAAATTCACATCTAAGTTCATGTATTAGTACATATAAACAAGTATGTATGTTTTATTAAATGTTTTTGTTTTAATTTTGTTTACTTAACTGAATCTGTACTCATTTGTGCATGGAAATCAGTATGTCTTTGAAAAGTTCTCTGTTTGTAAAATTCATATAACTTTTGCTTGTTATCCTGCTCAAAAAGTAGGGTATTTGGAATGTGGTTATACTGAACAGCATAACGGTGAATGCTGGATGGAGGTGAGCTAAGATGGTAGTTCAGGATGCAATAAGCACAATGATAAATGGATGCAACTGCTGTTTTGAGCAAACGAAGGCACCTTCAAAGCTGAGAAGAAAAGATATTTATTGTCAATGTGTCATATGGAACTGAACCTTAAAAACAGATTGAACAAAGAACTGGTTTTGAACTCAGGAAGTATGGCTGACACGCTGTGGGTACAATGACCATTGACCTCGTCTAAAGTCAGTATTTACATCTGTGTAAGATCATCAGTTTAGATAGTGTTCTAGAGGAACAAAACTGCGCAAGAGCGGGGTAGTCCCAACAGTCATCTAAGTTTTGCTGTCAGCTTGCAATAAGTCCTGTTGCTCTGAATCATACTGCTTCTGAAATGAATGACTAATTTTTCATGAAAAGAAAAGTTGCTTTTGAGTCTTCCATTTCTAACGTTTTGTTGCTAAAGTAAATCAGAAAGAATATGGAGTCTGAGAATAAGTATATACCTTGCTGGTAACAGAAGGATGCAGAAAGACTGTTGCATCAAGAAGCCGTGTGCCTCTCAAGAAGAACCAGGAGAAGAGCTGCTTAAAGAGAAAAACGAAGAATGACCTGAAGGAGAGACAGCCCAAAGATGAATTAAGTGGATCTGTGAAGTTAAAGTCACTTTCAAAAAAAAAAAGTACAAAGAAGCATCTCCCCAGAGTGCCTTTTTCAGAGTCCTGTCAGGCCAATATCCAAAAGCCTAGAGGTGACAAGTGAACACCATCACTATCAAAGCATCGTGGCCTATCAACCATGTCCTCCCAGGCTGACGAGTATTGGATCCCTTTGGAATGACACCAGTAGCTAAGCCAATTGTTAAAGTTGATCATTTTCTGCTGGTATTGGGGCATTATCCTTGGAGGTGGTAGAATGTTGCTGCTAGGCTCACAGTTGCCTGTGACACATATTCTGAAAGCTCAATCATGTCTCCTTTCATATAGTCCAAGCAGGTACATCTCAGGTCATTCGCATCCACATAAACCACGTCTGAGTCATACTGGTACCTAGTGTAACTGACCAGAGTGCTTGAGTTATCTGGTGAATCCTGGTAACCTTCCCCTTATACAGACTGGTAGCCAGAGAGTGTGTCTCCTATGACCAGAATATTGGGTCATGGCGTGTTTAACCTTATGGACTTTGTAGTTGAGGCACAATGAGATGTGACTTTATGTGTTGTGATAGGGACTGTCTTGTTTATGTGTATGTGGAGTTTCTGAAGACTGCACCTGAGGCCTTTGAGGTTTGGGTAAGTTACATATGAGCACTTCCACATATATGGGTCTATGTGTGTTGTCCTTTGAGGGCATGTGAGTGATGTGTGTGAGTCGCTGATGACCTGTTTGTTGCTTTTTGTGTCTGTATGTGAGAGTCTAGCCTCCAGTGTCAATGTGTAACTACATCTCTCACATCTGTATTTGTCTGTTCAAGAATTAAGTGGTTGTTAGCGTACATAAGGCAGTTGTTACATTACCTCAGGATACCCATGTCCGCCATGTCTAGACATTGTCAATGGCTCTTATATAGTACCTTTTACACCTCAGTCATTCCATTTACCTTTGCTAATGAATAGTATCTGATTGCTAGGTTAGTACAGGAGTTTCAGAGTTTACCTGTTTACATTCATCAAGTTCTAGCTAAGCTCCTGGAACTAAGACAAGATGCTACAGTATGTTGATGATATTATCACCTTGACACACAGAGCAGAAGGTAACAAGTACAGTTTGCATACTTTTAATTAAAATTTACACAAGGAGTGTTTAAAAATAGAGCTGAATAAGGTTCAACTCGTGCAACCTGAAGTATAATTCCTGGGTATATTTATTACAGGACAGAGAAGTCAGCCATTAAGTGAAAGGGTGAGAGCTTTTCAGTAAGTGACCCTCCCCACGACATAGTGATAGGGTTATGAAAATTACTGGGGATGGTAAACATCTCTGCGGAAATTGTTGAAGATTTTGCCTAGGGGGGCACAACCATGTTGGCTATGTTGTGAGGAGCAGAGGATTCCAACCAGCCATTGGTATGGGCATCTGAAGCTCATACAGCCGTTGAGGATTTGAACATTCCTTGATTAGTGCTGTAACCTTATTTAGTACAGGCCCAACTCAGCCATTTTCTATGAAAGTGCACATTAATTATGAAGCAGCTTCAGCTGTTGTGTATCAAAAGTGGCCCAAAACAGTTGTAAGAGTCAAGTCCCATCTCCACCCTTTCAGGAACTTATTTCAAATCATAAATCTGATTGAAAAATGGATTTACTCCCTGTATGAAATATGTTCTGAGTGTATTGACACTATGATATGATATATTCAAGGCATATTGTTGGTTTTGCTCCTGTAACTTTAAAAACAACCTACACAATACTGAAGTTACTGTTAGGAAATTGCAAGGTCATATCATTTCTCACAGAATGTCAAAATAGATAGTTACCTTTGATGAATGAGGCTGTGCAGGTTGGGAAAAAAGTGTGCCATCCACTTGATTGAAACATGTTTTCAAACAGCAAGTAATCAGACACAAATCTTAAAAATACAGCTGATTTTTTTTTTTTTTTTTTTTTTTTTTGCTAGGGGAAGCAAGCCTACCTGCATCCCACACTCCCAGCTAATTAGATATACCAACTCCAAGATCATAATACAGTGGAGAAAGAGTAAAGTCAAAAGTCCCCAGTCGCGCACTAAGTAATGTTGGCATTCTTCAATCAAATGCCTCTTCAATCGATTGTGTCAGCATTACAAATGTTCAGTATTCTGAACGTTTGACAAACTGGTTCTTGGAAGAATGTACCATTTGACTCAACTAATGCAGTATAAGGGAGAATGTCATCAGCGTTTCCAATACAGGAGGATACTTCATTAATTTTGGGGGACACTACAAGGAAGGGACACCTTGTGTGTATATTGATGGTCCCTCATTACTGGCATAATGGGGCCAATGTCATAGACCTATTTAGATTCCAATCTCATGCCTGCTTGATGGGTGGAACTGGAGGCAGCCATCCATTTCACAGAACTTAGTACAAGGCCTCACTGAACATAGTAAAAGTTCTTATTGTATCTTTACGTTTATTAGTTTGGGCTAAGAGGAGGATGGCAGATTTCCTGCGAAAGCCTTTATCAATGCTAAAATATTAAGAGAAAATTAAAAAAAACAGAGCAGAGGGAAATAATAACTAGGTCGATGGTCATTCTGTAATGTTAAAACATATCAAAACATTGAATATGAGCCAGCTTCATTTGAGAAATGTGTAATAGGTAAAGCATCAAAAGAGAAGCTGTCTTAAATAAGGATGAGAGATATGCAAATCCAGCAATAGTCCTGCTCAAGAGGACACTGGGATAGTAATAACTCCCCATTTCAAGATTTGATAGAAGTACTAGAAAGGGAGGGAGATCCTGACATTCTATCTGAGCTGCAAACTGAACCGGTACTTAATTAAGGATTATTGTATTATTGAAATGTTAAGAGTTGTAGAGTATGCTATGAGTCTCTTTCAATTGTAAAGAAAAAAATGATTAAGTTCAGTTGTGTCACCCTTAGGTTCATAGGTGTTTACCAGGTTAATGACCACAAGGGCCTTTTTAAGCCTAGCTACAAATCCCAAATCTCTGACAAGGTCTGATACCATTGATAACTGTAAGCAGGGGTTTAAGAGGTGAAACATTTACAAGAAGGAGCCTGGAGGGATGAACCATTTATAGGCTACCTGTGTCCATTAGAGACATAAGTGCCAAACCAGGGATGAATTTCCTGTTCCCCATCCAATTGTCCAAGCTGCACTTGAAGTGGGTTAGGGAGGAACTCTGCTTCACATAAATGGGGAGCCTGTTCCAGAGAAAGGATAGTGCCTGGGATACATACCTGTCACTTCAGCAGGTCCTATTTATATCACAGGCAAGGTTTAAGTCTTTAGAATGGGTAATTCTGATGATGTTTGTTTTGCAGATATGCAGGAGCTCCATCAGAGTGAAGTCTGACAATGCCTAGTATGCCAGGCAAAAATCTCCCCTCCACAGATTGTAGGAGACAGAATACAGGAATAGAGCCTTGAGGAATTCTGCACAGGACATGTTACTTATACCCTATATTCTTTTAGTGAGGAACCTCTGTGGACATTCCAATTGTTGGATACGCCTGGTTAGGTACATAGCAAAGGGGGAATTGTAATCAATGATAGGTCTAATGAATGCCACATACAGTGGAACAATGACTTCCTTGGACTAATAAAATTGGTAGTGTGCTAGATTAGAACCCTGGCTCACCTGTGTTGTACTGTAAGCATTAACTTTACTATTTGCCAGCAGAGGCCCTTCATCAGACAGTGCTATTCAAACTGTGACACCTTTGTCAGAAAGATAGCAAACACCAGAGTAACGACCACCACGATGCTACAGAAATCTTCTTTATTCAGGCCAAAAAAGATGAGCACTTTCACGTACAAAACAGTACGCTTCTTCAGATCTACTTTTTACATAAAAACACTACACTTATATACCATGAAAGTGCTCAATTAAAATCAATTATCTAATAAGGCATCAATTAGATAATTTAGGGAAACAGAAACAAATTTGTATCAAAATATATCACGATAAGCTTGAATATGATTAAAAAAATACCTATTTAAAAACAATCCAATAGCTGAGAACATAGCATCAACCCTGCTATTCAGATAGATGGGGTCATGAGTAGATAATAGTAATGTAGTATGCTAACAAGCTAAGAAAATAAAAAACATCTATATGTATATATATATATATGTTGTCCATATAGACCTCCAAGAAATTTTAATAGATGCAAGATATACTTAGTATTTTACAAAATCTAATAATTAATTATTGGTTGAAATCAGACGCTAAAAACAGCGTTGCTGATGAGCATACCAATATATATCAGCTGCTGTTAAAAAAGAAGATATAAATGGAGAACAAAGAATAGAAATTCTTAAAAGTGCATAACCATATGAATCTAAATATGTATATATATACAAAATATATATAGAAAAAAATATATAAAAAACATACTTAAAAATATGTGCATAAAGAATATGTATATTTAAAAATTTTTTTGTTTATACAAAAACATCTGTAATGTATGTTTAACTTACTATATATAATGTAAATAGATGTATGTCTTAAAGTTGGAAAATCTTATGATGTGGAGATTATACTGTATTATACTAATGGAAAAATCATTGACTAATCACTATAGTATAATCCAATGAAATCATTCATATTGGAGGCTAAAAATAAATAAATAAGCATGTATGTGTGGTTAAAATATTTAAAATAACTGAATAAATGTGTCAATGAAAATTCATTATATAAGACATTATTTGAAGTTTAAAATAGTAACACATTCAATAGTATGGACTTATTATATAGAATGCAAGCTGAGACATGTAAAATAAAAATCAACGTAAAATGAGAGCCAAAATGTTATTTCAAGCTCCGCATTTTTGAGTGAAGATCTGACACTGATGTACTAGTGAAATGTATCAATGAAAATTCATTATATAAGACATTATTTGGAGTTTAAAATAGTAACACATACAATAGTATGAGCTTATTTCATAAAATGCAAGCTAAGACATGTGTAATAAAATCCATCATAAAATGAGAGCTGAAATATTATTTCAAGTTCCGCATTTTAAGTGAAGATCTGACACTGATATACTGGTTAAGACCAGGTGGGTAGTGTGCTTTAAACCGTAATATCCAAGCTAGTTCAATATTCTCTAGCTCATTAAAGATGTCTCCTTTCCGTTTGTTAGGTTTAACAATTTGTAGTATTCTGAATCTAAAGGTATGTCCAGCATTGTCTTTGACGTGTTTGGATAGTGCATTTCTTAGATCATTCTTCTTAATCTCATGTATGTGGTTGTAAATCCTTTCTTTCAATGATCTTGTTGTCATACCTATATAAAATGCACTGCAATCACAACAATCTGCAAGGTATATTAAATTCGAATTAATGCAACTACCTTTAAAAGTCGGTTTGAAGACTAGATCTATTGAAGGATGTTTAAATACTTGTTCTTTCGAGATGTAAGTACACATATTGCAAGCATTGCATGGATAAGTCCCTACTTTATTTATTATAGCTCTCAAGGCGACTGATTCTTCTTCATCATTAAATTTCTCTATACATAACAGTCTTTTTAGATTTTTACTGTTATTATATATAAACACTGGTTTCTCACCTACTAATTTCCTAATATCTATATCTGTATGCAATATATGCCAGTTCTTTTTAATAATGTCTGTGATATGTTTGTTGTCACTAGTATATCTAGTTTGGAAATTTATGGCGTATTTGTTTGATGTACAATTGCTCCATATAGCATTCGGTCTATTGCTACTATTTTGAGGTCCTTCTGTTAGCTTAAGAGACTGTTTAACTGAATTTATCAAATTTGAGTCATAGACCCTATCAATGAGCATCATCTCTAGGATATGGATTTGTGTGGAAAAATCTTTAGTATCTCTACATATTTTTTGAATTCTAATGAATTGACTTTTTATGATATTTTTGAACACATGTCTGGGATGCATGCTGTTGAATTCTAAGAGCGTGTTTTTCCAACAGGGTTTTCTATAAATAGAAGTATGTAGAAACCCTAATTCATCCTTATTAATAGTGATGTCCAAAAAATCGATTTTAGTGTAGGAGAACTCCATAGTAAATCTAAAAAATGATGTAGTTGATTCTAGGTATTCTACCAAAATTTTAAATTCATCTATGGTGCCCTTCCAGAATATAAGGACATCATCGACAAAATGTTTATATAGTAGCATCTTTTGAAAATTTGGATTGTTAAACAGATACATGTGTTCCCAATAGTGAACAACAAGGTTTGCATAAGTATTTGCGCAGGGAGTGCCCATGGCAACTCCCCACTGCTGCAAAAACAGTTCTTTACCATACATGAAAACATTGTTATTAAGCACCAACTGTAAAAGCGCATTAAAAAGAATCTGATCATTACTATCAAATAAATCACTGTCTTTGACAAGGCATCTGATGGCTTCACCACCATAGCCATTCGGTATGGATGTGAAGAGGTTTTTCATGTCCATAGTTATTAGGAGGCAATCACAAGGAAGACCCTGGTCAAATTGTGCTAGAACATCTAACAGTTGGTAGGTATCCTTTAAAATTGTTGGGATATTATTGACTATGGGTCTTAGTTTCTTTTCAATAAAGACTGACATGGTTTCTGTGATACATCCATTGCCAACAACTATGGGACGCAAAGGAGGTGGTGATATGTCTTTATGTACCTTAGGCAAACCCTTTATGTATGGAATTCTGGGTTGCTCAACTAAAAAGTAAGAGTATAATTCATTATCGATTTGTCGACACATCAGAAAATCATAAAGTTCTTGGTGTACTTCATAAATCAACCTATTTAAATCAGAGTGTTGAATTTTAGTGTAAGTAGCAGTATCATTTAACATGTTCATCATACTAGTATGATACATCTCATAATCCAACAGAACAATCCCACCCCCATTATCTGCTGGTTTTATAACAACATTCTGATCACGTTGTAAAGAATATATTGTTTCCCATTCATCATGTGAAATATTAAAATATAAGTCTCTAGCTTTAAAGTTGTTAAAATAGCAGTAGATGTCATTCTCACAAGCTTTCAAAAACCAGTCAACAGCAGGTGGTAATGTCGGCGTGAAGGTGCTTTTCCTTTTAAAACTACAGTCATTTTCTTTTAACGTTTCAGGATGTTTAGTTTTACTGAAAAAGCTTTTCAGGGCAATAGAACGTGTAAAGTGTCTCAAGTCAACTAAAAGCTCATTAATGTTACTAACCTGAGCTGGTATAAATGTGACACCTTTGTCAGAAACAGATGTATCAAAAGATTGCAGTTGAATGCTTGATTTGTATGTAGAACAACCCAAAGACAAAGGTAAACTGATTTTGAAATGAATCCCAACAACAGAGGAACCATGGGAGTAATTGCTAATCAGCCATATAACAAAGGATGGTTACCAGTATTCACTCAGTTGTTGATGTGCTCTCTAAATGGATCAAAGCTTTATCAGTAGTGACCACCACAGGCTATGCTATAGCCAGGTTGCTGTAGATAAACAACTTTTCTCATTGAGGTTTTCCCAAAATTATCAAGAGTGAGAAGGGCCCACATTTCGCTGGACAAATGTGAAAGAAATATTCAACGTATTAGGGATTCAGCAGTGTTTTATATGCCCTATTATCCTCAGTCTGCTTGGTTGTTAGAGAGAATGAATCAGAGCTTAACACTTACATTGAGAAAAATGATACACGAAAAAGGAAAATGTTGGGTGAGTTGTTTACCTACTTATTACAGTATATTAGAGCATTAGGGACAAAAGAAGCAGGGATACATAATTTTAAAATAATGACAAGTAGAAAAATGCCTCTTCATTTATCTACACACATTTTCATTCCTAGTGCCACCCAAAATGTAATGCAAAGAGATGAATGGTTTCAGCAATTACAAAGACAGATATAAAGAGGCAAGTGGCTTGTGGCACAGAATATGGCTAGACAAATGAACTCTATTAGAGAACATTAATCAAATATTTGGAATGCATGGCTAGGCTTAAAAAGACATTTGTGGTTATTAGCTTAGTACACATATATGAACCTATAAAATGTATACAGTTTTAGGCTAGGAAACACAGGTGATAGTAAAGAATTATGGAAGGGTAGGTGCATGGGAAGTGGACTGGTTGCTAGGACCATGTGATGTACTTTTACATAGAGTCGGAAGTCTAGGGATAAGTAACCCAGGATAGTACATACAAATCAGTGCAATCTGGTGAAGACTGATGTATCTCCCACTAAGAAATGATGCCTAATTTTCTTTTACCTTCTGAATAGATATAGTACAGAAGGTCCAAAGACGGTTGTGTGGAATTCTTGAAGCTGTTGACATAATACTAACAGTGAATTGCTCCTCGTGAATTAATGAACTGACTAAATAATATCCTTTGCTTTTTAAATTCATACTTGCAATGATTAGCTGATGCAAGAACCAAGAGTACAGATTCAGGAAAGTAACAGCTTTATGTTGTTATTCACAATATTGCTTTCTATGATGTCAATGATTGCATGACAGATTTTGTATGATGTCAATAACTATCTGCCAAATTTTTATAATGGATACTCTGAGTCAATGAACAGAAAGAATGCTGTTGGTTTTATTTTTCTTACACTTGAATATGAGCAGGGGAAAATGTATATATTATGCCAATACACGAGACATTAAAATTTCTGACAATCTTTGTGTAAAGCAATATGATGTCATCTTGATTACAAGTTCAAATATCACTAGTAATTTTTTAACAATCAACTGGTACTTGGAAATAATAGTTTCTTTTGCATTAATGGTTTGACATTTGTAAATGTTTAGAAAATTAAACAGCACCATGGCTTAGTAATCTAAGCAAAATAGGTATGTAAAATTCTGATTCCAAAATCAACATCAGATCCAGTCACAGGACACTGCTGGCATATAGGAATTGTGGAGACATATTAAAGGTGATCATATTGCAAACATCAAAAATTCACTATTTCCATCCAAGAGAAAGGCCCAGTAGTTGACACAGAAAATTAAATTCTATAAACAGAATAATATTTAATGCCACATAAGAACATGAAAACTAAATAAAGGTAGATTATGTCTTGTTATTTACAACAGAATTAATTTGAACAATTGAGCAGGGTTGCTGAATGGCAGTAAACATTTTGTATTAGAAATGCCATTCAGATGACATACAAGACCCATTTAGAATAGCACTGTCAGGAAATTATATGTCATTGCAAACACAATATGGTTTGATTACATGACAATTAAACATGCCAGTCTGGTACATAATACACTGATTTCCAAGGTGTTTTAATGCAGTGAAAGAACAAATACAGTGTGCAATGGTTAACTAGTTTCAGCAGGCATAAGGGGCATTAAAATAAGTATGCCAAGTCCATGCTGAGGCTACTAGCAATCACTAACTCCCCCGTACTTATTCCATATTCTGCTGGGGATAGTCATGGAATCAAAGGGTGTCCTGGGGGTTCTCAGATGTAAACATTCCACTGAGTTATTATTATGCCTTACCTACTTTTCCTTGCCCCCTCCCCTTCAGTCACTAACTTCATCCAAAGGCTACTTCCCTCATTGGACCACACCTCATCTTAGGGAGCATTTTAGGCGAATGCCCTCCCTCTTTGCTATTTTCTCTGTCATTCAAGACATTAACTGAACAATGGGCCATAGTTATGGTTTTATCCCTCCATACCATTGTGCTGACTTACTATGACACCCTTTTAGGTGGTGCTGAATGTCTGGCAGGTATATTAATTGCAATTGACATTCAGACTATAAGAGCTCATTTATCTTTCCAATCAGCTTTCAGTGCACCTGTTGCAAAAATAATCCTTATTCAGACTGCAATACAAAACCAAACTTTTCGTAATGAAGATTCATATATGAATAATATATTCAACTCTTTAGAGAAATACCTCAAATATATTAATACAGTCAAGTAACACACTGCTGTAGAAATGCTCACACCACCAATCCTTTTAGCGTTTTTGTTCTTTTTAATACAAGAACTTTTTCAGAAACAAACAAGCCACCCTTAACCATCTTATATACACCACTAAAAGCACATTACTAATGTCATCCAAAAAACTCTATTGAAATCGGACATGATTTGTTTAGAAAGAGGTCATTGTTTAATCTCCAGTTAAATAGTAAGTTACAGACATTTCAAAATATGCGTGAATGTGAAATTTTTAAATGTTTAAAAGTAAGGATTTCACATAAGTTTAATAATTTGACTGCAGATGACAGGAAAGCATTAAATGAATTGAGAGGTGTCTCAAGTCTGAGATTTATGTAATTGGATAAATGGAATTGCATAGTGGTTATGAATTAAAAAGTGTACCAGCAGGAAAGTAATGTGATGTTGAGTGATGAAACAAATTATAGGTTAGTCTCACTGAATGAGTTAAATCAAGCTTAGCACAAAACTGACTTAACCCATTTGGAATTACTTGAAAACAATCTTACTTCCTTAGATATTTACAGTTTTTATATGTAAAACATCCTAGGGTAGGTTATTTTTTGGACTTCCCAAAACACATAAGAAATTGTATAAGCCACCTTTTTAACCAATAGTGGCTGCTGGAGGTAGCAAAATTGAGTCTTTAAGTGTCTTTTCAGACATAAATTGAAAGGTTATTTGTCCAAGGCACCTTGTTGTATGAAGGACTCATGGGATTTTTTTAGATAGGCTAAGAGTTGTTAATAATGTGGACTTAGATTATGATTTTTTTGCTGCAGTAGATATTGTAGCATTATGCACCAGTCTTTCTCATGAAAAGACTGTAGAGTCGATTAGGATGTTTCTAAGTAAGCACTCTAACCCAGCTAATGCTGATATTGTATTTGCACCCATCTAGAGTTTGTTTTAGAAAACATTTTTTTCTTACTTGATAAATAAATATTATCAGCAAATTAAAGGAGTAGTGATGGGTGCCTCTATAGTACCAGCATATGTCAATCTGGCTTTAGGTCAGTGAGAAGAACAATTTTTATTCAAAAATAAATATTTTAAGAATAATGTGAAGTTTTATAGTTGCTTTATTGATGACTTATGTTTCTTGGTCAAAGGTGAAGCTTCTTGCTTCATTGACTTATTTAAAGGAATTCAAGTTCCCTACACATTTTTTGAAATTTACCTGACCTATTAATAGAGACAATATTAATTTTTTAGATCTTACCCTGTATAGAAAAGGGTCCTGTTTATACTCTAAACTTTACAGTAAGGATATTTTGTTAACCAATATTCGCATTTTTAAAGTGCTCACCCATTATCTTTTTAAAAAATGTAGTAAAAGGCCATTTCATCAGGTTAGCTAGGCTATCTGATTACATCATTTTGTTAAAAGAGTGTGGTGTTTTGAAACAATTGTTTCTGAACAGAGGTTATACTTTACCTCTGCTTGACCTTGTACAAGAGGAAATTTTGAAATAGAGATGTATGAAGTTTAATTTTGAAGGGTTCTATAGGATGGCAGAATGGGAAATCAAAAGTTAAACCTGTAGGTGGTAATGTTCAAAGGGCAGTGAATTTGCATTTAGCTTTCTTTACAACTTTCTGTGTTGGTTCTAACAGTATTTTATGTGTTATTTTTGAGAACTGGAAAAAAATACTAGGTAATGTAGAACTCAGATTGTGGGAATGCAACCCAAAATAGTTTTTAAGAAAGGGCTGAACATTAAAGGTCTGCCGGAATGTAAGAAATGAAAACTGGGATTGGAGAAAAGAGGAACCTTTCCTTATGGAGCTTGCAAACAGTGCAGGTACGTTGGCAAAGGTCCCTCTTTTGCTGGTTCTAATAAGGACAATATTTTCTTCATCCCAAATAATTTTTCTTGCAGGTTGAGAGGGGTGGTGTATTTAGCTTCATGTACTTCATACCCTGCCTTTTATGTAGGCATGTAGGCAAAACTATTAGGACATTAGCTGAAAGAATGTATCAACATAATAATGCTATAAAATGGGTTGACACCACTAATGCATTTGCTAAACATTAATTAGTGTGTAATTTCTTTAAAAAGTTTTTTCATGTAATTGAACAACCAGAAACTGATTTACAACTATGTGGAATTAAGGGATTTTTTGGCAGTGTACTTAGGATCTATGCTTCCCCTGGATTAAATGATATGATCTCTTTAACATGCGTATTGCTGCAGAGGAGTTTTAAATGTTAATATTTTATTGGATGACATTAGTCATGTGCTTTTAGTGATGTGATGTATATAAGGTGTCTAATGGCAGCTTGTTTGTTTGTTTCTGAAGCAGTTCTTGTACTAACAAAAAACAAAAGTGCTAAAAGGATTGGTGGTTTAAGCATTTCCACAGCAGTGTGTTACTTGTGTTTGTTTTACTTTACTGTTGTATGCCATTTTATTTATTTTTTTATTATATTAATAAAGTCACTATAGAATTTCAAAATACAATAAGTTTTACCATGGCATATGCAACCCTACAGGAAATTTGTACTCAAGTGCCAAAATACATTACAGATTGTCCTGTGTGGCTCTTTGCTATGGAAACTAGGGTGAGACTGCCCAAGTGTAAGATGATTTACTAAAAAGCATCTCACCTGGTGGGAGGTAAGATGTATGGCTTGGCACAGAGGAGATATACAGGATGACACTTTTGGGCATTTTTTTCCTGTCAAGGTGATATCAGTGCATTATCAAAATAGGTTGATATGGGGCAAGTTTATGACAGCATAGCAAGACACATGCCTGCTGACCCAGATGAGACATATGTACAAAAAAAGGGACAACAGAAATATAAACATTATTCATTGTTCAGTCCTCCCACTCAGCAGGTGTCCGCTTTCTCATTGTATATATCCATTAAATGTCCACCTCACATTTTGTAAGTGCATCAACCCTAGCTGTGTCTGTATTTCATGTTTTTTTTATTTGTTCCTGCTACCGCCCCTTCTCCAAATAACCTATGCAAATCTATTTCCTCATTACGTTTTCCATCTACCCCTCTTTTAATAATGAAAGGGGGGATGTATCACACTAACAAATATATTATTCCACCCACCACTTGTTTCACGTTGCTTACCTTTGCGCTTTCCCCTGCTTGCTTTATTCGCCTTTACTATTTTCCTATCTACCCCTTTTCTTCCCCATTTATAAGACAAACAGGTTGGCCACTTAGGAGTGCACACCCATATTGCTGTTCCTGTCGAGTACTATGCTATGCTGTCTACCTGTCACTTTGTGCTGCAATCTACCACTAACCACAGCATTGTGCATAGCCAGTTGTACTGTTTTAAGTACATGGGAACATCTTTGTTAATATCAAATGCCCCAGGACATTCCAATGTCCCTCACTTGATCTTTAGCTCAATACAGGGTGAAAGCACATACTTTTTCAAAATCTCTAACTTTCTTAGGTAACATTTTATTAAAACTCACCTGCTGATTACTTATGTGGGTTGGTATGTTCTCGAAGCAACAGGCCAATGCAGCTTCACACACACACACATATATATATATATATATATATATATATATATATATATATATATATATATATATTTGCTCTGACCATTTAGTTTTTCTTCCCACAATTAATATTTGATAGCAACAAATGATCTGTAAATATTACTAGTAGGTTCTGTACTCAATGTTTTGTTTTAATACTTGATGGTTAGCGACAACAGACCTGTATCTATCATAATAAATGTTTAGACTGCAGTGCTTAATGTAGCCTTAGTTCTCTCACTGCTGTCTTTCTTCACCATGCATTTACAGCTCTCTGGAGCTTCATATTTCACAGTGTATTTATAAGCTTTATGGGCAACATATTATAAAACTAGTGTCATAAACTTTGCATGGTATAAAGCTATGAGTTTACAGTCTTAATAATATTACAGGATGCAATGTTAAGATTGGTGATTTGTTAACAGATACCATAAGCTGGTCACCGTCTGCAATGTTACCAGATATTTGCTGCAATTCTTCTTCTCATGTCTTCTTCCTATCTCTACCTAACACCACTCCTACTAGTTGCTAAACTATCAAACTCCATCCTCTTTGCTTGTGGGCTTATGTTGAATACTTAGCTGCCTGTACTGTGCTTTATTTATCTACTTATTAATCATTAGCAAACAACTGTATGTTCTGTTCTAACTTGTTTGTTTGTTTCTTAAAAGCTTCCCTAGCTTATTTACCCTTACTCTATTCCTACCTGTACTATTATCTATACCTTCTCTCCCTGGAAAAACCTTGCTTGCCATATTTTTTTTCAACTGGTACCATGAGTGCTTCTCCCCTACCTCCAGTCAGAACTTCTGCTGTCTCGCACCGCATCCTCTCCGAAGCCCAAAAAAGTTTCAGAGCTCACAAAAAGGGACAAGTATTTCTCTTTTAAACAAACGTAGGTGTTAGTCTTACCAACACTGTATTCTCTTTATTGTACTTGTGGCCATACTTCTCAAGCGTACCTCATTATGAGGAATGTACCTCATTTGTGGTCTTAAAAAGTTTGTGTTCCTCAAAGTTTCACATTGAAAGGGTCTCTCATGCATTCAGTATTGGGAAATGTTTAACTGACATTCATGGTAAATGGAAATGAATCATAACAATTCATTAAAAAGATGGAGTGTATTTAGACCATCCTATGACCTTCCTAGTTTAAAGCTGTTAGTATGCCATTAGTATGTGTTCCACATTTTGCCCATTTGTTCCACATTATAAGGGTTATTGTTCCTCATTTTGGAGATGGAAGGTTGAAAGCTATGCTTGTGGCCAGCACATTCGCAGGGACTACCATGAGAACGTTCTTTTTTTTCCCCCTGGTTTCTCATATTTTCAATAAAAGTTCCCCATTATGGCCTCTAGATGGCAGCATTCTACAAGAAATGGTAGATTACTGAGCCCTAGCATTTCTCCTCACAGAGTAAAACTCTTTATAAAGAGAAAAAAGCAAAATTAAAAATAAACATCAACAGTAGCAGAACAAAAACGAGTAATAGAGAAAAGGGTGACTTTAGTTCCGGTCCAATGTGACCTGCAGCCCTGCTAATATATTCTCATTAAACAAGTCTTGAACCTATTATGGGAGTAGTACTACTTACCTGTTAAGTATTGGTCTACCTGATTGTTTTTCTCTTTTTTCTGTCTCATTCCCTTACCTCCTCCTCCTCCTGCTAGGCCAACTCGTTCCATTCACCCTCACTTCGCTCGGGCTCACTCCGCTGCTTGACCCTACCCCCTTTCCCACCCACCCTCCATATCTTTAATTTTATACTCTCTTTATCACGCCTCTTCCTATTCCTCCAACCAATCACCTATTTCAATCATTTTTTACACTACTTTCCCCTTTCCCACCCCTACAATATCCTAACCTCTACTCTCAACTAATTATCCTTTCCCTTCCTCTGTACAATCACCTACTCTTCATTTCCTCCTGTATCCTTTTTTCATTAACTTTATCATTCATACACTTATTACATTTCAAGACCTCTTCTACTCGCAGTATCTATTTTTGGTATTTACTCCCATCAACCATATATGCTCGACTCTTTACACCTATATTTATCACTTATCCTTTCATCATGCTAAACATATATCTGTTTACTACTCTTCTTTTCCATTCCCTATCAACCTCATACCACACTACACTATCTTATCAAACACCACCATCCACTCTCCCCAACTCCCACATTACTGGCAGCTTCCCCTACTCACGAGTCTCTCCATTTCTCTTCCACTTCTTACCATCACATCTCTTCAAGATCAAAACCTTTCCAAACACCTCACTCTCCTCTACTCTGAAGTCTAAAAGGTCTGCTAACCTAGACATCTTCAGACACATCTTTTCTTTCTTGGACACATTTCTCCTGGACAGAGACATCCATCCCAACCCAGGTCCACTTGCCTCTATCCCTCACATACATACACCTCTCACCTCCGATCTCAGTTCTCCAAACCTTACCCCCCTCTCCTTCTCCTAAAACATTAAAAATCTACTCTTTAAATATTCAAAGTCTCATTAATAAAATCTCTGAGCTGCAGTCCTAGATTGCTAACACTACCCCTCACATCCTAACTCTGTCAGAAACCTGGTTAAAACCGCATATTACAAACTCCAAAATCCTACCCCAGGGTTACAACATGCTCTGATAGAATCAAAAAGAGGGGTAGAGGTGCTGCCATCCTCTACTCCGACCAACTTAATCTCTCCCCACTATCTATTTCTATACCTAGCTTTGACCCTGCTGAAATTCTTATTGCAAACTGCCATCTTAATTCCCACAAAAAATTTGCCATAGCCTCTATCTATATCCCTCCAGGTAACAATACTCATATCCTTGAGAACATCCTCTCATGGCTCGCTGAACATGTTCCTTATAAAACCACTATTCTCGATGACATTAACATAAACTGGAATAATCTTACAACTTCATCTCCTAAGCTAAGTATCAATCTTCATGGCTTCCACCAACTTATCTCCTTTCCTACTAGATCTGTCAAACATTCCTCTACTGGAACCACCCTAGACTGGATCCTCACCTCAACCCCCCACCTTTATCATAACCCTGGGACACTTCCTAACTCCTTGATTGACCATTCTCCTACCTACATCCACAGATTCTCCCAGCATCCACCTAAGGACCACCTCTATAGAAATTGTCTTAAACTTTCCAAATTCAACCCAGATACCTTTAACTCTAAATTATCAAGCATTAACTGGTCCTTCCTTCGTCACCTCCCTCTCAATAATGCAGTAAAATCATTCATTCACATATTTATGGATATACTCAATACTCAATACATTAGCAACTAAACATACCCGCTCAATAATGCATAAAAGAGACAACATCTGGAAAACCTGGGTCAATAACAAATACCCTCTCCTATTCCAAAAATACAAAGAGCTAAGAAACCTAGCAAAGACATTTGTTAACAAAGATAAGAAACATTTCTTCTGCCCAGTCCAACTGACAAAAAAATCCTAAAAAAATTCTGGACCTCAATTAATAATCTCCTTTATCCTGGCAACCCTGCTATTCCCACCCCCATTCCACATAATTCTGCCACTGAAACAGCCACTCTCTTAAACACGTATTTCATAGAAACAATCCAAAAACTAACTCAGAATAGCAACACTCCCTCTACCCCTCCATCAACCCTTAACAAAATACCTTCCAATAACTTCTCTTTCAAACTAGTACCCACCACCTACATCAAATCTCTTTTGACCAAACTCAAACCTTCCTCCCCATCTGCTGATAAACTACCTTCCTATTTTCTCAAAGTTGCTTTAGATTCCATTGCCTACCTCATCTCAATACTGATAAATAGATCCATCAATGAAGCCTGTGTCCCTAATTTATGGAAATCATTCTATACAATTCCACTGCATAAAGGTGGAATCTCCACTGACCCTTAATTACAGGCCCATAGCCATCCTGTCCCCTATCTCCAAAATTCTCAAGAAGTGCATGCACATCCAATTAATCAAACACCTGCTTGACAATAACCTGCTTATCTCTACCCAAAACGGCTTCAGGCCCCACCATAGCACGTCGACTACACTGCTTTCATTCACTCAATCAGTTGCTGTGGCCCATGACATTAGCATGCTAATCTCCTGCCTTTTCCTCGATCTCTCTAAGGCCTTTGACACTGTCAATCACTCCATACTTTTATCTAAACTCTCAGACTTTAATTTTTCTAACATCTCCATACAGTGGTTTTCCAGCTACCTCTCCAATAGGCAGCAATCTGTTCACTGGCAAACTGTTTTCTACCCTTTCCTTCCAGTCAGCACTGGGGTTCCTCAAAGATCAGTTCTGGGCCCCCTCCTGTTCAATATTTTCACCAACAAACTACATTCTGCTTGTAAGACGTCTACACTCCTGCAATATGCTGATGATTCAACACTTATTACCACTGCCCATAGTATTCCTAATCTGTTAGCACTCACGCAAGACACCTTCTCATCTGTTGAATCATGGCTCTCAGAAAATCATCAAAATCCAAAAAAAAGGCTTGTTTTGTTCTCTCCTAGAAGACTGGCTCAACAAAAATCCTCTTTTACTAACAATTCCCTCAATAATACTACCATTAAGACCGAACCTAGTACCAAACTACTTAGTAACATCATAGACGACGAACTAAAGTATGACCTACATATTCAACAATGCATAATAAAAAACACCAGAAACTTGGAGTGCTCTATAGAAATCAAAAATTCCTTACTTCCTCCTGCATATTGCATTTGGCTTAGTATCTTCTCCTACTTTGTCTGCTGTACGTTGCCCCCCTCCTTACTAATATTCATTCTACTCCTCTAGCCAAACTTGAGCACACATACAATAAAGTAGCTAGATTTGCCACAAATCTGCCCCACAGTTCTCATCACTGCCTTGCCCTTAAGACACTTCAGTGTCCTGAATTCTCACATCAGTTGCTGTTTCCTCAACTACGTCACTCACTCCATTCTCTACAATCCCTCCTCCTGCCCCTCCCTCTCCAAATTACTAGCTTACTACACCCCCCTACAGCATCTTTGCACAAGTCATAAGCACCTTCTTGATATTTACAAACCCAAAAAGAACATTGGAAAGTCCCTGTACAAATAATCAGTAGCTCACATCTGGAACACACTCCTACTCACTATAAGAATTATCTCCCAAAAGCACCAATTTAAAAAAATAATTAAAACTCTACTAAAAAATTGGTCCTGCCCCTGCCAATGCCCCACTTGACAGCTATACCCTTCCTCACCTAACACATTGCTAAAATTATTTCCTCTTCTTCTCATTCTCTTACTAAAATGTTTTTTTTTCTCTAATGCATAAAACTACAGGAATGTCCTTCATATGATGTTTTTTTTATTTCCTGTTCTTGAAAAAAATTACATCAAC
The DNA here is from genome assembly GCF_019279795.1 of Protopterus annectens. Taxonomy (NCBI): domain Eukaryota; kingdom Metazoa; phylum Chordata; order Ceratodontiformes; family Protopteridae; genus Protopterus; species Protopterus annectens. Next base: position 1,118,086,041 of record NC_056743.1, read on the forward strand.
CCTGGCAGAACAGGTTAGACAGGCAGAAGCTGAAGTGGCATATAACTTCGAAAGCACAAACAAAATCATACTTAAATGACAGTACCAATATTACGTGCATTTTAAACATAAAAGGATTGATTTTATAGATCATATTGTATATACATGTTATGTTTATTTTACAGGAGGTTAGGAATTTAAATACAGTGTATCTACAAAAGTAAAAAAAGTGCACTGTTTTAGTTTTTATATGGATGAATGTATTATGTTTAGCAATGAAGATGGATTTTCTGTTAAATTTTAATTAGATGACTTATGCTGAGAAGTTTGTAAAGGTAAATGTGACATGTAGGTATTGGGTTCTGATGAAGTCTTAACAATCATTAAAGATGAAAGCACGCATCCTGATACATTTTTTTGTTTTCTTTTCAAGTCAGTCTTCTTCACTGGTGAAGTTTTACAATTGATTTCTGGGGCATGTTTCCAATGTTTATTTTATTTGGTTGATAGTTTTCAGAGACACGTCCATCCGTCTGTTTTGGTTTTTACCAAACTAAAGAAAGGCTGGTAAATATAACCATGAAGAGAGGAAGACAGCAAAAAGATTGAAGAATTTTGCAAACAAACTATCTGATAGGTATTCTAAAGAAAGAATATAGGCAAGAGAACAACATTATCTATAAAAGACTGAATTGCATAAATATGAAATATTAACCTTATCTGCAAATCCTACTATTTTAACTGAAATATAATCAGGTCAGAGATTGTCTTTAAAGACAATAGAAGATGGTAATGATGTTATAAGAAACTGTCTTCAAATAAATAATGGTTCAAACTGAGAAGAAGCTAAGATGCCTTAAACTGAACTTATTTCTCCCAGAGTCAACGTGGTGGAAAATGATTAAAACAGGGCTATAAACAAAGCAGAACTTACACTGGGAATAACTGCCTCTCTCCTGAGTCATCTAAGGATTTAAAAACAATTGCCTGAGCAAGGAGAAAAGGGAAAGCAATTAACAGAGAGAGAAAGAGAGAGAGAGACAGAGCTTGCCAGATTCAAGAGAAATCCTAAGAAACTGTATAGCAGAGATACAGCTTCAGAAACAGATGAGAAAGAAGTCATTCTGCAGACATCAGCAGAGAACAGGAATACTCATGGTATTATTTTTCATAAGGTAGAAAATTGTAAGGACCATGTTCTTCTGAAGGTTATTATATGATCATATAAGGAGACAGGGATACCTAAACATTGGAGAATCCCCATACATAAGCTAAAAAGGGAAAGTTACAAAATCCACATAAAGAAAATACTAGGCAAAGCAATAAAATGGCTAAATATAGTCTTGATAGAAGACCAGGAGAGATGTAAGAAAGAGCTAGATGAAGAAATAAAACTAAGAGAGGCATTATTACAATAGGACATTGAGGGAATATCAACTGAAAAGTGGAGGTATAACAGATGAGGGGAGTATCAGACTCCAAGAAATTAAGAGGAGAATACAGGATGAAGAGGATAACAGAATTAATACTAAAGAGGAAATATATGCAGGAGACATATTTTGCTAACTCTCCCAGGGAGATGAGGGTGATTGCTTTAAGATTATGATAGCAAAAACATGAGAGGGCCATGCATGAATTGAGAGACAGGCAATGGGTGAACTGAAGGCACATATCAGGACAGACAGAACATGATATAATGATTGCCTGAATCCACAAATGAGGGGCAACAGAAATAAAAAAAGGCTGGGCCATTCTAGATTTCTGTCTGGCAAATGGCTTGATAGTGGCCAACACATGGTTCATGCAAGAAAGACAGTCACAATATCGCATACAAGAGTGGCCAACATGCAGCCCCGGTAGACTTCCTGCAAGTAAGGAAACTGCTTGTGTAAAATTAGTGATTGCAAAGTCATCTCCAGTGAAACAGCTGGCCCACAGCATAAAACATTGGCTGCTCAAATCATCTGTAGGCAGTAGTCAGAAAAAGCTCTACGGTTAACAGAGACAAGGTTGAAGACCTGGAAGTTGACTGGAGAGAAAGCATATGAGTTCAAGGAATTACTGAGGGTTCTAACACATCAAGAAGAAGAAGAGCAAATATGTGGAACTGAAGAAGAAAGACAGAGCCATAAAACAGCATGAAAGTTCTATAGAACAGATATGCGACCCATGGAACCAAGGTACGTAAATAAAGCTGGTGGTCCATAAGGTCATTAAAAGAAAGAAGTACAAGAAAAGTGGGAGCTAGAAAAGATGGAACAGACTAAGATGGAGTACTGGTTGGTTAACAAAGAGGCAAAGAGAAGAGTTGCAATAGCAAAGAAGGTATCAGGGTCACTCAACCAGCTTCTGGAAAGTGACTCAGTAGAAGGCGCAATGAAACTCTATCTGGTTGCAAGACAAAGACAGAAAGATAAAGGAGAGAGTCAGACACCCTTTATTAGGGATGCAGCAACAACCTGTTCACCATTCCACAGAACAATCAAAGGTACATGGAATGAATGAAAACCTTTATTGAATTATTACTTATGACAAGCAAACTTACATTTATATTAAAGTGATCAAACCATATTAACAAGTTCACATTTAAAATATTATATATCACTTATATTGTTATTTATCCTATAATCTAGTCAACATTACATAAATTATTCAATTCCTGCCTTCTCTTAGACCTCTTTTAGCCTCAAAAACATTTTTCTGTATGTATTGTTCCCACAATTTCCATTTTTTTTCTACGTAATTTACTTCTACCCTTTTCTAAAAACCCCACCTCATGTTCTTTTATCTCTGTTACAATATTCACTACTTCAAGAATAGTTAGTTTAGATTTTGATTTCCATTTTCTAGTAGGTGCTTGTTTGGTAGCCAACATAATATAAACTTAACAAGGCCTTACTATGTCTAGGCAACTCAGATCCTGTATCCCAGCTCAAAAAACAAAACAAATTGTTTCTTTAGTTACACTCATTTGCTCACCCAGTATTCCCCACTTAATACTCTGTAGGGAATTTTTAAAGTCTGCCGGACCATTACACTGTCAGAACATATGTTCCCAGTCACCTCTTTCTTCCCTATCTCACCTCCAACATTTGCCATCTGCCTGAGGAAAAAAATCTTTGGAGTTTGCTTGGGGTATAAAAGTATCTATACAAACACTTCCAGGCAAAAATCCTACATCATCTAGACTTTGTTGCATATTTGGTAGCTATACATATGTCCTTCCATTGTTTCTTTGTGAACTGCATATCTAATCGTTCTTCCCAATCTTTTCTGACCTCTTGTGATTGATTCATACAGTTATCATACCATATTTTATATGCCCTATTAAGTATCTCTTTTTTAACAGCATCTTCTGTTCAGCAAATTCAGTTAAACTCAGCCAGTGCAGGTCTTTCATTTAGGATTTCCCTATCCCCTTCTCTCTGTCTGTACTCTGATATCAATCCCTGAAAGGGAAGGCAATCACTAGCCTGCAATCTAAAGGTCTTCTTAGCCTCTTCCCATTTTATTACCTTTTCCTGTCTAATTATTTGTTCCCAGTACCTTGGCTCCTTTGCCAGTATTGTCCAGTAAATTCCAGCCCCTTTTGTCTATTTTCTGTACCCCAAATTGAAGTCATCCCTGTCGGCAGAATTTCCTTTCTTCACTCCCATGTTGGCTTAGTGTTTAGTAAACTCTCTGCTTCTTTATGAATATAATTTTCTATATCATTTTTGTTATTCTTCTTAAGGATCTGAATCCAAAATTCCATTCTTTCATTATTTCTTGAATTACTCCCTGCTTCATCATCATCATCATCATCATCATCATCATCATCTCCTTCCATTTTGAATTGTAGCTTTCTGGTTGTGTTATGTGTAAAAGAGCCTTAACTGTGTAACTCTAAAATATCCCTTCACGTCAGGTAATCCTAAACCTTCTCGTTCTGTTGGGAGGATCATCTTATTCCACTTGACTCTTTCTCTCCCCTCCCAAATAAAATCCTTCAACTCTTTATTTATTATTCTCTACAACTTCTCCTCTGGTTGATAAAAATATGCCTGACCTGTGAATAAAACTAAAGGGACTAAAAACATTTTTGCCACTTGTATCTTGCTAACCGTATCCATAAACAAGAGCTTTCAGTTTATCGTTTTTTTTTTATTATATTTTGTTTTATTCTCTTCCCACGTATCCTTAACTGCCATAACATAATCCTTTTTAATCCATACTCCTAAATACTTCATTTTATCATGTCCCAATAAATGTGAGTATTGCTGGTCCAGTTCCAGTATGTGTACATACTTTATTGCAATAGCCTTTGTTTTATCTTCATTCATATTATATCCCCCAAAAAAATGGAACTCTCTTGGAATATTCCACAACACTGAGATATCCTTCTCTGGTTCCAACAGGTACAAAATAATATCACCTGCAAATAAAGCCAACTTTTCTTGAACACCATATCAATTATATCACTGAATTTCTGAGTCCCTTACTTTCTTTCCTATTAGTTCTGAATATAACGAAATATACTTCCAGTAGTTTGTGAATGAAGAACCCCCCCCCCTTAAAAGCTGTACTACTCCAAATACAGCCTACTGTGACAGAAGAGGAGCCCCAGAAGAAGTAAGAATACCCTAAGAAAAATGAAATAAATAAAAGTTACTTACAGCTTACTGTTATATGTAAGTGTATTTCAGAACAAGTCTCTTGACTGGAATTCTTGCAGATTTGAACATATTTACTTACTATAATCAATGACAAATACAATTGCTTGTGGCCTGTAATTCATTGTTTGCAAATTTTATCCATTGTTTTTATGCAAAAATATGCTCATTGTTTCCCAGAAGTAATTCAACAAAGGCCTTTTAAACTTTAGAAAAAGATAGAGGAATAGAATGTAAAACTGAAGACACATGAGGTGAAACTGAGGACATAAAAAAAACAGTTGCAATGGCAGCAAATGGGGGAATCAAAAGAGAACAAGAATTGAGATAGAAGGGAAAACAGCAGAAAATGTTAACAGCTTTTCAAGTATCTGGAAGGGATGATTGAGGAGAAGGGAAATCTGAATGAGAAGGCCAAATCTAGAATAAGAGGAGTTGCAGCCAACTGGCAATACAACCGTCCGGTACAGAAACCTGGGCAGTAAAGGCAGAACAGTTGAGGAAGCTAGAGGAGATGAAGTTGCTGAGATGGGTGATAGGATACACACTATGGGACAGGTGAAGAAATGAGAACATCAGAGCAAAAGCCAAAGCAGCTCCAATTGCAGAGAAAGTCAAAGAGAGCAGATTACAGTGGTTTGGGCATATGTGCAGAAAGCAGAAAACAATCTGGTAAAAAAGATTTAGGACAGACAAAAAGAAGGCAAGAGGAAATAAAGGCATCTAATAAAGAGATGGATGTATTGTGTGAGAGAAGACCCATGACAATCAGGCATGACGGTTGATAAAGGTAGGACAGTAGGTTCACAGGTTCATAGTACGATACTAGGCTATTGTCCCAGAGGCCCTTATAAGCCTAGCCAAGAATTTCGCCCATGTTCCCGCAAAGTAAGCACTTGTTTCCCCTGTCCAGCAGGGACAGGTGGCATCCCCGGGGGTGTATTTTCTGCTTCCCATCCAGTCATCCAGGTTCTTCTTAAAGAGGGCTAGTGAGGTACTCTGCTTGACATGGAGAGGGAGTCTAGTCCACAGATGGGGGGAGTCTTTGGGACTCAAATTTATCCCACCAACAAGTTCTATTAATGTCACAGACCAGGTTGAGGCCTTGTGTGCAGGTTGCGTGGGTGGAGTTTGACTCACGGATATGCAGCAACTCCATCAAGGCTGGGTCTGAGATGGCCTTGTGTGCCAGACACAGGTCACATCTGAGCAATCTGTATGAGACTGAGTAGAGGGACAGGATTTTTAGCCTATCTGTATAGGATGGGTGTTTGAGACGATGGATTTTCTTGTTCAGACATCTCTGTGTTCTCTCCAGCTGCTGCAGGTGCTTGGCAAGGTACATGCCGAAGGGGGCATTGTACTCGATAACGGGTCTGATAAGGGAGGAGTACAGGGATGTTATGACCTCCTTGTTCCTGGATGAAGTACCCTTACTTTATGAGGTGGGCATTATAGAAAGCCTTCCATACAATGGAGGTAATGTGGTTGTAAAAAGTCAGGTTGCTATCAGTCTGGGTGCCCAAGTCCCTCACGACAGATTGCATGCTTAGTACATTGATATTAATGTGATAATTAGTGGGGATGCCATTTTCCCCAAAAGGGATAATGATGCATTTCTTGACATTCAGTTTGAGACCATGCTTCTGGCACTAGTCGTTAGTTTGGGTAAGACCCTCTTGGAGGATGTTCACATCACTAGAGGAATATAAGACAACACCCAGCTTGTAGTCATTTGCAAACGTGATCAGCCACAGACCACTGGTTTTGGCTTGCACCCTATCCCTATGAAAAAAAATGCTGTGTGGAAAAAAAAAATGCTGCTGTGGAATAAAAATCCCGGTATGGCAGAGCAGACCACTCTGGCCTTGTTCAAGAGAAATCTTGACTTGATGATGGATGGGAGAGATATATACCCCAGGGATTACCTCAGTGTCACTGCTCACAGACAGCAAGCAAAATAATATAGTTAGTTCCCATACTGGGGTGGTGGCGAAGCCACAAAAAAAGGCTAGGCTTGTATTGTGCCTCGGGCAGATAGCCTAGTATGAACCTATGAACCTATGAACCTCAGAAAAGTATATCTCAAACAGTAGAGGCCCCTACACTGATCCTTGGGGTACGACATTCATTATGGGTCTACTACTAGAGGTGGCTTCCCCTATTTTGACTGAGTGTGTTCTATCAGTGAGCCAGTTAGCTACCCATCTGGTAACATACGGGTTGATGCCTAGCTGGGAGAGTTTGTCTAATATGCCCATGTGGGGAATAGTGTTGAAGGCTTTGGCTAGGTCAAGGTAAGGTGGTGTGTACTCTCTTCCCCTTATTCATGTCTTTGGTGACTGTTTCAAAGAAGTCAACCAAGTTTAACAGGCATGATCTTCCTTTGACAAAACCAAACTGTGTGAGGTCAAGCATTTGGAGGTTGCCAATGTCCTTGTTTATATGGTCCATGATAATACGCTCCATGACCTTGCAGATCATGCTAGTTAGGCTGATGGCCTATAATTGCCTGAGTCAGTAGATACTCCACCTTTGGGTAGAGGGATGACAGTGGCTGTCCTTCATTTGGCTGGGATGAAGCCGGTGCTCAGGCTTTGGTTGAATAAAGTCCCTAATGGTGCTGAGAGCTCTTGCCTGAGTTCATGTAGGACGCTGCCAGGGATGTTTTTGGATCCCATGGAGGCTGTATTTTTTGCCTATGAGAAGGCATTAAAGACCTACTTCCTGGTAATGAGGGGAGGGGGACAGGTGCTGAGGATGTCCTGGTTTACTGATGGGGGTACAGGAGGTGAAGTTTTCACTGAACCTGTCTGCCAGCAGGTTGGTTATATCTATGACATTGGTGTATGTGGTGTCCTTGACCACCAGTTCAGAGCATATGTCGGTTTTACCTTTGAGATTGTGGATGTATGTGAAGAAGGCCTTGTGATTGTCCTCAGTGGATGTGGCCAATTTGGACTCAAAGTTAGCCTTAGAGGATTTCACTAGTGACCTTATTTGCTCGTTCATACAAAGAAGAGACTGATTACAACTTGGCACCTGCTCCATCTTGGTCCTGGACAAGAATTGTTTCCTTTTATTATAGGTTTTGTTTATTGCTGCTGTCCACCAGACAAGTTTAGTCTTCCGTGAGGAAGATGATTTGGTTCTGATAGGTATTGCTGAGTCCATTCAGCTATGTAGGTACTCATATAGTTTTTTGGTGTAAGCTTGGACATAGTGCTAGTTCCAACTGAAGGGATGGTGGCTGTGAAGCTGCTTATACCTGTTTTCAGGAGGTTGTAATCAGCTTTGGAAAAGTTTTTTTGTTTGACCCTGGTGGGGGGGTCAGGGAAAATGGTGACTTTGAAAGTAATCGCTTTATGGTCGAATTGTACCAAAGAGAATGACACTGTAGGGGTGCTACAGTGGCTACTCATGTTGGTTAGTACCAGGTCCAGGATATTTTCACCTCTCATGGGGGTGCTGACCAGCTGATTCAATGCATTGGCAGTGAAAAAGTCGAGGAATCTCTGGGCATTCATGCTTGGGCTAGAATAGGTCTTTCACTCTATGGTTGGGTCGTTAAAGTCGCCCAGGATCAGGGTAGAGGACTGAATCTTGATGGATTCAAGTAAGTCCAGATAGATGGGGTGAGCATCCTGAGTCATGGTTGGGGGTTTGCAGCTAGCTATGATTTGAATAGTTGTTTTGTCAACAGTTAACTGCACTTGGAGTGTCTTCTGTGTGTCATACTGTTTGACAAGCTTGGAGGTGTGTATGAGTTTGATAAATATTGAAACTCCACCTCCTTTGGCTTTGTAGCCCTCCATTTGAAGTCTGAAAGTGTGGTAGATGAGTAACCTGGTAATGCTGTGGTGCTCTCCACAACTCTGAACTAGGTTTCAGTGACTGCACATATGTCAGCATCTTCCAGGGTGAGGAATGCTTGCAATGAGTGCAGTTTCATGTTAAGACTCCTAGCATTTACCAGCATTACCTTTAAATTTTGTTTAGAAGAATTTTTCATGTTGGTAACATGACTTTGCCTAAAAAAGGCACTATGGAGGAGGCAAGAGCCTTTGCCAGAAGCCTGAAGCCCAGGGGAGACAGATGAAGGCTATCTCTGACAAAGCACATTGGTCTGTCAATCATGTCCTCCCAGGCTGTCAGGTACTGAATCCCCACTGACATTGACTCAAGAAAGATGGAGACAATTGACACAACACCCTAACCCTATGTAGAAAATGGGACAAAGGGGGTTGATGATGATGATTGTATAAATCAATACAATTAACAGAGGGAGGGGAAAAGGCGCTGAAACAATATCTGGACCAGCTAACTAAATTTGGTAAAGCTGACACAGGATGAAGCGCAGGGTATGACTCAGCCTATCACAATGCAGGAAGTTAGGGAAGCCTACCAAAAGACAGGAAAGACCCCAGGAATACATGGATTACCGGTGGAAGATTGAGGACTGGTAAAGGAGAAAATAACCTTGGTATGAATGGAATTATTTAATTTAGTAGTGCAAGAGAAGGAGCTTCCAGTATCATGGAAACAAGCTATAATATCCCGTATCCACAAGGAGGGAAGGACCCAAAGCACACTGCCTCATACTGTCAGTATTGGGATTGAATCATGTGAACAAACTGTTTATGTGTATACTGATAGAAAGGCTGGGAAAGTTGATCCTGAAATTTTCTCAACAGATCAGACGGGATTTATGTATGGCAGAAGGGTAGTGAACAACCTCCTTAGAACTCTGAATATAATTCAGGAGGCAAATGACAGAAATACTGCTAACTCTGCTTTGCCTTAATTCTAAAAAAATCATTTGATAGGGTTGAGTAGATGTTTCTATTTATGGTGCTATGAATTCTGGGTTTCCTAATAGATCTGGTCCATTTCCTGAGGAAGATTTATGAGTGGCAAACAGTACAAATAAAAGTAAGGGCAGGCTTGTCAGAAGAATTTCAGATTACAAGGAGAACACAGCAAGGATGTCCTCTGTCCTCATTTCTTTTTGCTATATATCTTGAGCTGCTTGTCCTGGAGATCAGGCAATCTGAGATTAGAGGTTTTGTATGGTATAGTCTGGTTTTGAAATTATCCATGTTTATGAATGATATTTTGGTGACTATGGCAGAGCCATGGAATGACATACCAAAACAAATGGATATATTAGCAAGATTTTGTAATTTATCTGGTTACAAAGTAAATATAGATAAAATGCAGACATTAGACATAAGCATAGGCGATACAGAAAAATTGTGAGTGAATTTCCCTAGAATGTGTGTACATGAGGAAATGAGGTACTTGGGCTCATGGTTGGCATGCACAGAGAAGTCCAAGAAAAGGGCTTATGCCAAAATGATGAAAAAAGTGAGCGGAAATCCTGAGAAGTGGGCAACCTTAAAGTTAGATATAGATCAGAGGGTTCAGGTTTTACACTGGCATGTATTAGCCCACGTTATTTTTGGGACAGGCATTTTGGCAGCCTCTTGTGGACAGGGAGATAAATAAGCTGAATAACTGGATGAACGATTTATTTATTTATTTATTTTGCATTGTGGATATCCAAGTGTAGCTTGGAAAAAGGTTATTCTTTTAAAGCAATGGGGAGATATGGTTGTATCTGACTTAAAACTGTACAAGCAAATAATGTTGACATTCTATGCTAGATATCAAAATGAAAACTATTGTGCAAATTGGAAAGATATGTTAATAGGATCAATAATGTGTACTAGGCTAATGACCATTGGGCCTTTTTAAGCCTAGCCATGCATCTCAAGTCTCTGACAAGTTCTGATACTCTTGATAAGTGTAAGTAGGGGCTTGAGACATGAAACAAATACCAGACGGGGCCTGGGAGATGAGCCATTTACAGGATGTCTGTGTCTATTAGAAACATAGGTGCCAAACCAGGGATGAATTCTCTGTTCCCCATCCAATTGTCCAAGTTACACTTGAACTGGGTTAGGGAGGAACTCTGCTTCACATGGATGGTGTTCCTGTTCCAGAAAAGGGGTAGTCTCTAGGACACATACCTGTCTCTCCAACAGGTCTTATTTATATCTCAGGCAAGGTTTAAGTCTTCTTTAGAATGGGTAATTCTAGTGCTGTTTGTTTTGTAGATATGCAGGAAGTCCGCAAAAGTGGGGTCCAATGAGTTCTTGTTTGCTGGGCATAGATCTCCTTTTAACAGCCTATAGGAGACAGAATAAAGGGATAGGATTATGGGTCAGCCTGAGTACGATGTGTTTTATACACCTTGTATTCTTTTAGTGAGGAAACTCTGTGCAGATTCCTATTGTTGGCTATGCCTGGTTATGTACATACCACGAAAGGGAGCATTGTTCTCAATTATAGGCATTATGAATGATGACTACAGTGGGACAATGACCAGTAGATAGAAAAAGGTCTGGAACTGTGCAGTGTATATCTTCTGGGCCTCAAGTGGAGAAAGAACAGGAAAACATTAACATATACTCTAGCAAGAGAAAGATTAGGATGGATCTTTGCCACCAGTGAAATGAAAGAATGGAAATAGCAGTTTGCCTATTGCAGTGCCAAAAATAGAGGAAATAGGAGGTTGGTTGAATAACACTGGATACAGGAAATTTGCAGTCTCAAATACTGGTCACAATTAATAATCCATGGGGATTTGGATGCATGGGAAGCACTAAAAATTAGGTATAACAAACCAGAGAGAAGGAAAATATTAAATGAAAGATTAGCGAGGCATATGTGAACAAGGTGCAGGAAACTAAAAAGGGTGGTTTGGCCAAGGATAATAGTATAGATAATGAAAGTAAGGGAAGGACAATGATCCTGTGCACATCCATAAATCAAATGGGGCAAGAGTCACTCGCTCTAGGGACCCTAACCTAGCCTGTAACATTAACAGGACATGCTGGAGAGACAGATATGTCTCCTGTATGTTGCCACTCCTCTGGAACAAACTCCCAATTCACATAAAACAGAGCTCCTCAATGACCCTATTTAAGCATAACTTGAACAGTTGGATGGGAAACCATAAATTTACCCTGGGGGTTTCACCTATGTGCCTCTTGGAAAGGGGCAGATGGTGCTGATCTTAGATTTAGAACTGATGGTGAGCTTAGTTTCTCATTGCAGGTATAGACTATATATCTTGATCTATAAGGGAACAATGTGTAACATGGCCAGGCTTGTAAAGGCCTAGGGCCAATAACCTAGTAACCTCCTATGATCCTGTGAAGTAATAATAGTTTAATTTCATGGGCAGTAAGGATCCTGGAACAACAAAAGACTGTCACTATAAAAAAAGGAAAAAGGAATGGGAAAACATGCTAGACAGAAGAAAAACAGATGAGCATTGGCAAAATAAAATTGGACTCCCTATAATATCAGTGAAAGCCAGGAAATACAGAATTTTCTGGTGGATGCATCCGCACTGTTTTTTTCTACATAGTAGTACAGCTGGTTCTAGGTGCTGGAGATGTGAGACCAAGGAAATGGAACTGGGGAGCACATTTTCAAGAGTTGTTGTCTACTAAGATACAACAGTCTGGAGATATAAGATCTGATGGACAAATTATATGGGCAGACTCTTCCCCCTTATAAAGACATTGTTTTTTCACAGGGATAGCTGAAGAGAAAACAAAAACTCTTCCCCTAACCAGAGATATTAATCTGACTAGTAACCCTAATGGCAAAGAAAGGAATAACTAAAAAAATGGAAAATCCAACTTCTACCTAGTGTAGGTGATATGATAAAACTTATGAAGTTAGTAAGGAAGAAGGAAAGGAGATTCCATAGGGGTACAATGCAAAATTACATCAAGAGGTGGGAGCTATGGACTCAAATACTGGAAGACTGTAAAAAGAGTTTGAACACTCTCCCCCTTCCACTCATTAGGGGCATTTGGCTAGTTAAGATCTAAAGGTAGTGGAATGTGTTAAAGTACTATATTATGACATACATTTGCTGAAATAGTATATTGCCTCTGATAATGTAAAAAGTTACACAGCTGTGGAACTGATGGTATTTAAGTTATATGATTGATGGTTTTATTGGTACTTCTAGTTGTGAAATAAAGATTTTAATTACTCAAACAAAAAGACAGGATTTTGGTGAATATTGGTGGATAGTTGATGGCTTGACAAAACGTGATATTACTTATCAGGAAAAAAGAAATGTCAGATATGCTAAGCAGAAAAGAGACTATAAATATTCATGATTTATCTGACATAAACATATTTATATATAAAATAAAAAATTAACATTTTTTCACTTCATAGATGACTGAAATATATATTTATGATTGGTTTTGAGCATAATATAGTGTTTTTCTCAAAGAAAAATGAAAAATGCCACACTAGAACACAACAGAGTCTTTAATTATACAAATGTTTGAGCACTTTCATTCCAATTGAAAAGGAACTTCATCAGAAACAATGTGATCTCTACTTTCTTCCTTTTATACAACACTGGCAATAATTTAAAGGTATACACACAGTAAAAAAAAATAATTTACTATTTCCAAACTTCCTGCTTCAAATATATATGCATGCTAAACACCAACACCATTAAATATAAAAGTAAACATTGTATAAAAAAACATAATAGCAGATGCAATAAAAATTAGTAAACAGTAAACACGTAAAATGGCTTGTATGATCAATTAAACTATTTAAAAACATTTTAGAAAAGTAAGTCCTATGACAGGCAGTCTGACATAATCTTCAAAATAGGCTTGATAGAAATTACGTCATTAATACCTGGTGGTGCAGTAGCATTTAATAAAAGCTGCCAGTAAAGCTCCCTCTTCTCAACAAAGGTTTCCCAATCACCACCTCTTTCCACACTTTCCACCTTCTCTAAAATGGTAAGGCCAAATTTCTTAAAATCATTGCACACCAAAGAATGGTTGTAAAGGGCATTACAAGAGTTGGCTTTACCAACTGCATACACGTGCTGATAGATTCTTGTCCACAAAGGTTCAATAGTCTTTCCTACATAGAATGCTGGACATGATAGACAGAAGGCAATATATACAACACCCTTAGTACTGCAGCCAAACCTGCCATTGACTGTAATCAATCTAGGAATACCTTCCAGAGAAAGACTACTGCCTTCTAAAATAAATCTACACTTGCCAGTTTCGCACCACTTCATGCCCCAACCTTTGGTGGAAACATTGTCATAACTCCTATCTGCTTTTAGGATGGTTTTGAAATTTTTATTTTTAAAAACAAATCTAGGTTGTTGCCCCAACCAATTGGTTAACCTGAGGGATCGAAAAACAGTACTCCAGTGTGCTTTGATGGAACTTTTCAAAGAATGGATGTCTTTGCTGTATTGCAGGACCAACACCTATGAAGAGTCATATGGACTTTTATCATTGTATTTATTCTGACCCACTGTGAATCCAGGTTGTTGTATACTGGAGCCATATTGAGAATTTATATGCTCTATCACAAAACTACAAATTTCATCCAACATGCACTGTGGGTAGCCCCTGTTTTTAAACATTTCACAAAGTTTGATAGCTTTAACTTGGAAGTTGGCGTCATCAGAAACTAATCTACTAAGCCTGAGCAGTTGATCATTCACCAAATTCATTTTCTGCCATGCAGGGTGTTGACTATCAAAATGCAAATATGCATTAAAAAAAGGGTTTTTCCTGAAAATGTTGGACTTGTAGCTTTGTTCCTCAAATTTGTTGTACAATCTGATGTCAAGAAAATTAATAGCATATGTGTTCTATTGGTGGGTAAATTCTAGGAAGTCAATAGAGAGGTTTAAAAAGTCCCTAAAATACTTAAATTCGTCTGAACTGCCCTTCCATAAAATAAATATATCATCCAGGTACCTGAGATAAACTCCAATCATAGAAGAAAAGGTGAACTTAAAACCATGGAGATCTCCCAGAACCACAATACCATGTTGGCAAATATGGGAGCTGAAGCTGACCCATGGCTACACCTGTGCGTTGCTTGCAATATTCACCTTCATTGTATACAAAGTTGTTAGTCAGCACAAGCTGCATACACTGGAGGATCAATCTAACTTCAGTGTCACTCAAATCTGTGCCCCTTATCATAGCTTGATAAAACCAGTCCAACCCCTCCGCGTGGGGGATGACAGAAAATAAGTCTTTGATGTCTACTGTAGCAAAGTGGGCCTCAGGCAAAAACATGGCTTTAGACATAATCTCAACAAAATGCCAAGAGTCATTTAGTATATGTTGCTTATCTACTGTAAATGACTTAAGCTTAAAGTCAACAAATTTGGCCAAAGGTTCAGTTTTAGACCCAGCAGAAGCTACAATGGGTCTTAAGGGGGAGTCAGATATCGATTTATGGATCTTAGGAATTCCAAACATTTTTGGAATCCTAGGCTTCTTCACTACTAAGAGTTCCCTATTGGTCATAGGTAAATCAAACATCACAAAAATGTCCACCAAAATCAAATCAATAACGTGGTAAGCAATGTTGATTTTGTTCCGTGAAACCTCAATAAATAATGTTCCATTATCTAAATAAGCCAACATTTTGGAAGAATAACAATGATTGTCCATTATGACCATTCCCCCACCTTTATTAGGTTTCATTATGCACAAACTTTTATCATTATCCAATTTGTACAACAGTTCCCTCTCCTCTGGAGTAAGGTTGTAAAATTTGGGTTTTCTGTTGTTATAACACCATTCCCTCACACCTTTCTCACATAACTGTTCAAATAAGTGAATGCTAGGCAAGAAGTGTGGTTTAAAAATGCTAGTTCTTTTTAGGCCAAAACTAGAAGAGCTTTGGTCATTAGGTGGAAGAATACATGGCAAGTTCAGTTTCCAGGTGAACAGTTTAAGCTCAGTCAATAAATCTACCATATCAGGTTGACTGGAAGGCACATATTTAAAACCTTTTTGAAATAAAGTGCCAAAGGTGTGAGTGATGTTAAGTGGAGAAAAATTGTATATCACACAACCCCAAAAATAAAACACAGAATCAGTACTTTCTTTTTTTTACCGCATCTGCTTTTATGTTTTTTTATACAATAAACTGAAAATAAACGTGTTACCCACCAAGGGATAAATGCTCTGTAGACAACAAAATGCAGAGTAACTGTGATAAATATAAACGCTCAGGAGCAACCCAGCACAGAACCAAAAGTTCAGCATATATCTATGTACTCGAAGTACAGTCTCTAACAGTGACAAGATTTAAAATAAGTTCCAACAGCAGCTAGATAAAATCCAGAGGCAAAGTAAAAATTATATCCTTTTATTCCAGACACATGTGAAGGTAAGCGCTTTCGCCAAGAGGCTTTGTCAAACCTTTAACAAACAGAGTGTAAAATCACCTACTACTATATAGCAAACTGGTAATTGGATAATTGATACCAATCAATTCAGCACTCCTCTTAAAGTCATAAGCTAACACAGTCAAATGCATTCAAAATATATCATAGTAAGTAAGCATATTTAAAACATTACATCCATATGGATAAAACTCAAAAATAAATATCTAAATAACACAATTACCATAATTATAAATACCTGCATATTAACATAAAAAATATAATAAATATATGTTACAAAACATGATTTTAAACACTGGTGTAATAAACCCATGATTTACTTAAATACCAACTTCCTATTCTTCAAGGCACGTTTCAGGGGAATTTTGTCATTTAACCCTGGACTGGCATGTGCTTTAAACTGAATTATCCAATTAACTTCCATTCTTTCCATATGATTCCTGACATCTCCACCCCTAATACTAGAATGATTCATTTAACTCACCAGAAAGCAAAATGTATGCTCTGTCCCTGCTTCAAGAGTATGTTTGGATAAGGCAATTGTATTGGAATGAATACGTATCTGGTATAGATGCTCTCTGATATGATCTCTAAGCCTCCTATCAGTTTTGCCTACATAAAACGCAGGACAACGTGTGCACATTGCTAAATATACTATATGTTCTGAATTACAATTGGCCACTACGTTAAACTGATAACATTGTGTGGTTACTGGATGTACAAACATATTATGTTTAAAAATGTAGGGACAGTAGTTACAGTTGTTACATGAAAATGTACCTGTTCTACTGGGATGTCTTGGAACCATCTGCTCATGAGAATAACAAAGCATTCTATGCAAGTTCTTCTTATTTCTAAAAAGAAACTGGGGGTTTTCTCCCACTATTTCTTTAATTAATGGTTCGGTCATCAGGATTTGCCAGTGCCTGCAAACAATATCCCTGATGTCTCTAAAATCATAAGTATAAAACATAGAAAATTTCTGTATAGTTTTATTTCCATTGCCTAGAACTACCGGACTGGAAGGTGCATTATACCATCTACTACCAAGATCAGAAAAATAAGGGCTGGCTCTCTCATTTCTGTATTCTTCCATACTCTGATAGACATTATCTATATCTTGCACGTTGTATGATCTGTGTAATAACCTTCCTTTCAAGTTCATAAGCTCTTCATTGTACCTTCTCGTGTTAGATTTAACCTAGACGCTCTAAAGGCCTGTCCCTTAATAATATTATCAAAGACAAACCTAGGATGCATGCTCTGTCTATGGAGGATAATGACACTTTTTGGCATTGAGCTTAAGGCCATGGTTCTGACACCAGTCGTTGGTGTCAGTGAGGCCATTCTGTAGGATGTCAACATCACTTGGGGAGTTAATAATAGCTCCCAACTTGCAATTGTCTGCGAACTTTGTAAGCCAGAGTCCCTTCATGTTGGCCAGGACTTCAGATAAGTAGAAACCAAACAGGAGAGGATGCAGGAACGAACCCTGTGGGACTCCACTCGTGACTAGTCAGCGGTCTGACTTGGAGTCATCTACTTTCACACTGTGGGTTCTGTGAGTCAGTTTGAAACTCACCTACTGATATAGGGGTTGATGCCTAGCTTAGTGAGTTTTTCTATGATTCCTGAGTGGGGAATGATATCAAAGGCCTTGGCCAGATCAAGGTAGGCTGTATGAATCACCTTGCCTTCATCCACAGCTCTGGTGACTGAGTCAAAGAAGTCTACCAAGTTGGGCAGGCATGATCTACCCTTCACAAAAATTAGTGTTGGTCTGTGTAAAAATGGAAATAGTCGTGTGACTATAATATCATATTCACCCCAAGCACTGGGAGGCTTGCAAATGAGACTAATTTATTTAAGTCCTTTTATTTTAATGAATGGTAAAGTTTTAAGCACTTTACAATTAGGGCAGTGTATCAGACTAAGCTTTTTGTGTTAGTTAGGGTTTATTTCATACTGTGCTGTAATCAGAAGTCTTTATTTAGTGATAATAGTTTACATATCTTATATTCTTTTGCAATTTATTTAGCCTTTTTAAAGTGATAGCAGACTCTATTTTCATGTATCAGTTTATTTATGAGAAAACATTCTTGATGTATTACTTGTTACTTTTACTACTGAACGGATAACCTTATTACAGATAACAATTTGGGGAAAAAGGTTGCGAATGGATTATTGTTATAGAACATATAAAGAGTCCTACAGCGCATATGCATATATATATATATATATATATATAAAAAACACACAGTGGATATAAAAAGTGTACAAACCCCTGTTAAAATGCCAGGTTTTGTGATATAAAAAATGAGACCACAACAAATCATTTCAAAACTTTTCCCACCTTTAATGTGATCTATAATCTGTACAATTCAATTGAAAAACAAATCTGTTAGGGGAAAAAATATAAGAAATTAAAAACGTACAATAAGGTAGTTGCATAAGTGCACACACCCTTAAACTAATACTTTGTTGAAGCACGTTTTGATTTAATTACAGCATTCATTCTTCTTGGGTAGGAGTCTATCAGCATAGCACATCTTGACTTGGCAATATTTGCCCACTCTTCCTTGCAAAAGCACTCTAAATCTGTCAGATTGTGAAGATATCTCTTGTGCACAGCCCTCTTCAGGTCATCTCACAGATTTCCTACTGGATTTAGATCTGGGCTCTGGCTGGGCCATTCCAAAATGTAAATTTTCTTCTGGTGAAGCCATTCTTTTGTTGATTTAGATGTATGCTTAGGGCCATTGTCGTGTTGAAAGGTGAAATTCCTCTTCATCTTCAGCTTTCTAGCAGATGTCTGAAGGTTTTGGGCCAAAAGTGACTGGTATTTTGAACTGTTCATAATTCCCTCCACCTTGACTAAAGCCCCAGTTGCAGCTGAAGAAAAGCAGTCCCAAAGCATGATACTGCCACCACCATGCTTCACTGTGAGGATGGTGTTCTTTTGGTGATGCAAAGTGTTGTTTTTGTGCCAAATGTACCTTTTGGAATTGTGGCCAAAAAGTTCAACCTTGGTCTCATCAGACCACAACACATTTTACCACATGATTTTGGGAGACTTGATGTATTGTTTTGCAGGTTTTAGCTGGGCCTGGATGTTTTTCTGTGTAAGAAAAGGCTTCCATCTTGCAACCCTACACCATAGTTCAGACATATGGAGAATACGGGAGATTGTTGTCACATGTAGTACACAACCAGTAGTTGCCAGAAATTCCTGCAGCTCCTTCAGTGTTGCTGCAGGTCCCTTGACACCTCCCTGACACATTTTCATCTTGTCTTTCATCAATTTTGGAGGGACGTCCAGTTCTTTGCAACATCACTGTTGTCCTATATTTTCTCCACTTTTTGATGACTGTCTTCATTGTGTTCCATGGTGTATCCAATGCTGTGGAAATTTTTTTGTACCCTGCTCCTGACTGATACCTTTCAACAATGAGATACCTTTGATGCTTTGTAAGCTTTCTGTGAACCATGGCTTTTACTGTAGCAGGCAACTAAATGTCAGGAAAATCCTACTAGGGCAGCTGAACTTTATTTGGGGTTAATCAGAGTCTCTTTAATTGATGGGCGGCCACGGTGGTGCCTCACAGCAAGAGGTTCTCCGGTTCGATCCTCAGCTGGGGTGCCTTCTGTGTGGAGTCTGTATGTCCTCCCTGTGGTTGCATAGGTTTCCTCCGGGTGCTCCGGTTTCCTCCCACATCCCAAAGACATGCTGTAGGTGGATTGGACACTCTAAATTGGCCCTAGGTGCGAGTGCATGCATATGTGTGCCTTCTGTGGAAGGTTGGGCTGGCAACTCAACACTGTAAAACTTCACTGCCAGTCATGAGCAGACAGGTGATCTGCTGTGGCGACCCCTAACCGGGAAAAGCCGAAAGAAGAAGAAGAGTCTCTTTAACTGATGGCAAGTGTGTACCCAAGAAAACTGAATGCTGTAATTAAATCAAAAGGTGCTTCAACAAAGTATTAGTTTAAGGGTGTGCACAAACAACAAATTATTAGTTTAAGGATGTGCACACAGCATATTGTATGTTTTTTATATTTTATATTTTTCCCCTTACAGATTTGTTTTTCAATTGAATTGTGCAGATTACAGGTCACATTAAAGGTGGGAAAAATTTTGAAATGATTTATTGTGGTCTTATTTTTTCACATCACAAAAACCTGGCATTTTAACAGGGGTGTATACACTTTTTTATGCACTGTATGTGTGTGAATGCTTTTTTCTGCTTTAAAAAAGCAAATGCTTATATGAGCTAGCAGCCTTTTGTATGGGATTGCATTGCAGCAGAGTAAGGGAATTTGCCCTTACCCCACTGTTGTGCAATCTCAAAGTTAGTATTTATAATTATCAGGGGGTGTGGGGGTATAGGGGGTCTTGCCCCTGAAAAAAAAAAACATAGTTTTACTTCTTTATAGTTTTGATCAGTTTAGATTCATTCTAAAGTGATCACTTTTTGAATGTTCACTCTTTTGAACAGTCAATATTTAATGAGACACACATATATGTATATATATATATATATATATATATATATATATATATATATATATATATACACACACACACACACACACATATATATATATGTGTATGTGTGTGTCTGTGTACACTGCAATTTTTACTGATTAAGGGTTGCACTTATTCTTTACTGAATGTTAATTTTACAAAAATTAGCAAATGAACTGCAACTTTAGACCAATTTATTTTATTATTTAGAAAGTTAGCACGTCCTAAAGTTTATTTATTGACATTTGATTACTGGGAAAGTCCAACTGGGTAGGAGCCCATTTTCAGTGGAGGCCTGGGGAGAAAAGCTCCAAAGTATTACAAAACATTTTGAGAATAATAATTTTACTGTCTTTAAAAATAATACAAAAAAAAACAAATACAGTTTAAATAATTATGCCAAATTAGGCATAATATGAAAATATTGGTTAAGAACAGATACAAGTTATATGACAATGATTTCATAGTTAAAAAAATTTAGCCAGTTTATAGACAAATTAAGGGCAGTATAATACAAACAGGAATTGCAATAAGAAGTGAGAGAAAAGCAGACTTATAACATATTTGGAGAGAAAGTGATAGAAGTAAGAAAGTGAGTGAAGAAGCGAGAGTAAGGAGACACAGGTATGAATAGTTATTTGCCCACATTCAGAGATATAGTTCATCCTGGTGTTTAGCAAGAACTCAGCCAGCTTTTGGCTAGAAAGTCTTTCAAAATGGTTTTGAAGGATGGGAGGGAGGGTAATGACCTGATGATAGAGATAAGGTGTTCCAGACCTTAACAATATGGTATAAACAATGCCCAGCAGATTTGATAGGACTGTGGACAGGCAGGATATGTTGGTCGTGTAGAATGTTATTTAGTGCTGGATAAGCAGATGAATACTGGATAATTTTATAGGTAGTAAGAAGCTGTGTTCATGTAGTATACATTTATGAGAAACATTCTTGATTTATTACTTGTTACTTACTATACCAAATGTTTTACACATTACTTCTAATTTAATTTAGTATTGTTGTTATGGAACATATAGAAAAATGTTATTATATATTTAGAAAACTTACAGTATAAAAGTATATTTTATTGATAAGGGATACATGTTATTTTGTTTATAGCGTTAATGTAATATAGTTAGTAAATAATGAACAACTTAAGACTTATTACTTAAATTATTTAGAAAGATTATATTTATGAGAAAAACTTCTTAATGAATAATTCTTGCATTTAATACTGACTGTTTAAATACTGATATTGATAAAATTTAGTGTTTTTGCTATGAAACATACAGAGCTTTTTATTACACTTTTATAAATTTGACAGCAGAAAAATGAAACAGATGTTTAGTAATCCTAACAGAGAACATTGTTAAGTTATTTTATTCTCTCTCTCTCTCTCTCACACACACACACACACACACACACACACACACACACACACACCTGAAAGAGCAATATAAAGATAAGCCGATGAAAGATGATTTTCAGGAAGCTGAAACATACAACAGAACTGGAGGGACTAAAAGAGAGGACTAACTATTTTATTTAGGAAGAATGTAGGCGTATTCAGTGATAAAGTTGTTTGTAGTAGTGATGGTGGTGCATATAATGAAATAAAAGGAGATTATTGAAAAATTGGAGACATATACCCAACTAAAAGAAATGGCCTTGGAATTTTCAGGACATTTGCAATGAAATGGATATGATTTAATCTAAAATGTAAACTAGATTATTAAAGGAGACTTAATTTTAACCCTAAATAAGTCAAATCTAGATTGAAATTTAAGAAATGAAAAAAAAAAACAGTGGGAGTACTCAAATAAGACATACTAAAGTGAGACTGGGTCGATATAGTGAGGGAGGAGAATAGCCTGATCATACAGCTTACATTAACAAGAAATATCATCACACAAGCTAGTAGATTATTAGACATTCTCCATCAAAGATTGCTTCAGGGGCATAATCCTTGATAAGTCAGTAAGGGAATGATCCATTTCAGATAACGCTGCTGTTCAGATGGCTGTAAATTGTAACTCATTAAAAATAAGCACTGAAGGTGAGCAGAAAACAAATGGAAAAATGAGGAAAAATCTGTTTTGAGAAATATTTTTAGAAAAAATATAGAAGAAAACATTAATGGCTTTGAAAATGCACATCTGATTCAATGGGATATTGTAAAAGTGAGAATGAAAGCAAAAGTAATGTCTGAGAAAGGTAAAAGAAGGCAGTCAAAAGAAAATAAATTAATTAAAGAGCTAGAGCTTGAATTACAAAAAATACAAGTGACGTTTGATGACACATACATTTAATTGACAAAACAGCAGAAAAAGAAGA
This sequence comes from Protopterus annectens, assembly GCF_019279795.1. Taxonomy (NCBI): domain Eukaryota; kingdom Metazoa; phylum Chordata; order Ceratodontiformes; family Protopteridae; genus Protopterus; species Protopterus annectens. The sequence goes on from NC_056743.1 coordinate 1,118,108,818, forward strand.
AATAATCAGATCCCAAACAGACGATCAAGAACAGAAATTGAAATGATTATTGCAACTACAGGTGTTTATTGTTAAATACAGGAGGAAAGGCATGACAAATATCAAGTTATTTTAGCACTGATACAAAAGAAAAATGAGTACCGATATATGTTAAGCCTAGTAACAGGTGAACATTTTGTTCTCAAAACAAAACATTAAACAAGAATTCAAGACAGTTTTGATAAATTTTATAATAGTTCATTAAATCTGAATGTGTATAGAATGTATTGGAATAGTTTAGGTAAAATACCTTTATATCAGAAAGACATTAAATGTTCAGAAGCTGGCATAATTCCAGCAGAAGTAAACACAGCAGTTAAAAGAATAAACAACAATAAAATGATGAGTTCCAGATGGATTTCATATTGAATTCTATAAATGGGGAGGCCAAAAGCTACAGTACTTATTAGCTAAAATGTTTAATATTATCAGAGACAAAAAATCAGCTCTATGAAAATGGCTAGAATAATACTCCTTCTGAAAGACAAAAAAATTACTAAAATGTCAGGAAACTGTAGGCTGATTTGATTATTGAATTCAGACAAAGTTTTTAACTGGATAGGGGAAATTAATGAGCTTCATGCAGACATTAATTTGCTTGACACCCAAAAAACACTTGATACATTTGACTGGGAATAAATGCTTGAATTTCTTAAAAATAACTTTGGCAAAAATTTTCTGGCATGGTTAAAAGTGATATACAAGGACCAACAAACAGATTTATTTATTAATATTTATGTGATATTAACAGTGGTAGTAGACACGATTGTCCATTGCCACCTGCATTATTTATGGTAGTTATTGAAGAGCTTGTTTTAAAAATCATGAAGGAATTAGAGACAGCATTTTAATAAGGAAAGGTTAGTTCTTGATTTAAATTTGCTGTTGACTGTATACTGATGGCAGAGGAAGTAGGCGAAGTCCAACCATAAGTGTTATAGACATTCCAGCATTTTGGAGCATGCTCAGCGTTAAATTGTAACAAAAAGACAACATTTCCTAGACTAGGAAAAGGTAGAGGTTTGGTTAATTGTGTTTAGATATAGGAAAAGTTTGACCCCTACTGACCCCATGCACAGAGTGATAAAATCCTGACTGTGCCCCAGATTACTTATATTTCACTAGTGGTGTGAGCTCTGGAGAAACTGGGAAGGGGAGGGTAGGAATGAGTGGCAGATGCCAGCATGACCATCATGAGGAGGGAGGCTATGTAAACGTACTGCAATAGCAGCATTAAGAGCTGTATAAGCTATGCCTGTTAATGTAATGGTGTCATCAACTGTTTTGTAACTGGTAAGGCATTTATCCATGCTACATGGCCATGATGGAATAGTTAAAATACAGAACAAGGATCAGGAATTTGTAAAAAAAATATAGCAATAAATTCTAACAGGGTAAGAATAGTTTACAATAGGCTAATATTGTTAAAACAACAAGGGATGGAGGATGCAGACTACTCAACATACCATGCTACTTTTAACATAGTTTGGTTGGTAACTTAAGCAAAGAAAATCTGGTAATATATTGGATGGGGCAGTGTTGATGAAAGCTATATTATTAATTCACCTGCTGTAATTTGAAGTGCATGAAAATGAAATTGGAAATATGTTTTAAGGAAAAGTAAGAGTAAATTGAAAGCTGCACCTTGGGGGAAGTAGAAAAAATGTTAGAAAAGGTAGAGATACTACAATTTATGCTCAGTTATTGGAGGGAAATGTTACTGTTGTTAGATATTATCTGATAAATAGAAGAATAATGGAAATATCAGTATGAGAGTTACAGAGTATAGATTTTTATGGAACAGACAGTATTCCCTACAAATATGGGCATATATATAAGACCGACAGACTATTACAGAAGTCTTTTTAACCCCTTTAAGGATGTTCAAGAAAAACAAAAGGAATACAAATGCAAAATTGGTGGACATGCAATTCTCCTAAGGTAGACAATGTATATGTATGTTATTGTATTCATATAAAATATATTTGAGAAATAACATGAAACACAGATATATGTTTTAAAAAAAATGTCATGGAGTTTTTGATATTACGTATTGGAAATGATGGGTTGATTCTTTCATATGTGGTTAAATCAAATATACATAAACAGTTGAATCACAAAAGTGCACACAAAGGCACTTCTTTACTGGCACAATGAAATGTATGAGAAGACTCATGAAAGCGTGTCAGTATCCCTTCATCAAGTCTAGCATATGTGGCCTTTTCTGGGTTACCTCTTAACTCAGCAATTCTGAGCATGAGATAGCAATCAAATGTTCAGTTTCTTAAAGTCATAACAGCCTGTTAGTTCCATCAGATTTAGAATCTAGAACTACTGGACGCTACCATTCACTCTGTGACTCTTCCATCATTCCCAAACTTAAACATCTTTGAACTTCTTCTCCTACAAACTGTTTTTGTGACTATGGTACTCTGTAAGGTATCAGTACCTTCATTCCATGTGTTCTCAGTGCTATTTTCTATCAGTTTAGATTTTCCTAGGCAAGACAAACACTTATTTATTTATTTATTTCCAGTTTGATGACCGGGGAGGTCCACTGGGCTCAGGGAGCCCGTTTTCAGTGGAGGCCCGGGGAGAAAAGCTCCACAAATCTAATTAGATACATTTTAAAATCAAAGTAAAACATACATAGTATAAAAAATACATAGTACATAATAAAAAGATCAAACAAAAGACACAAACAGTTTGATTCAATGTCACTGTGATAAACAAACAGCAGAACGAACAAATAGTTCAGAAGAAGAGAGTATACAGTATAAAAGTTGGTGGAAGTAATTTGTTATAAGAAACAAATTAATAATTAAGAGTGTGTTAGGAGAGGAGAGGTTGAGAAGTAAGGAGAGGTTAGCCAGGGGTAAGGAGAGAGGAGGGTTTTAGAGGCAAAGGAGGAAGAGAGCAGTTGCATTTCCTGTTAAGTAAGTAGCAGCAATGAAGTTGAGATTTGAAGCTATTGAGGTTATTGCAGGTCCGTAGGCTGGAGGGAAGAGAGTTCCATTTTTTTGCTAGGGTACAGGATAAGAGTAGCTGGCCAGCTGGACGCTTGGGTTTATGAATGGTCAGCAGGTTTTGGTGAGAGGATCTAAGAGGTCTGGGATGGGAATATGGTTGCAGTATGTTGGATAGTGCAGGGCAGTTTGAGGGTTGGAATACTAATTTGTGTGCTGTGGTTAGTTGGTGAAAGTCAAGTAGGTTGGGCAGTTAAGCCAGTTAAGGGAATGAAGGGAATTGCAATAGTGTGAGGAGGATTTGACGCCTGTGGCAAATCTAGAAATTTTGTTGTAACATATCTCTAGTTTAGAGGTAAGTGTGGAGGATAAGTTAGAGAACAGGGGAGAGCCATACAAGAGAGAGGGAAGAAGATGGGTAGTGGCAAGAGTTAGCTTAGAGGAAGGAGAGAGGAAGTGGTGATTTCTGTAAAGTAGGCCAAGTTTTATGTGTGTTTTTTTGATATTCTGCTGAATGTGGGAGTTAAATTTTAGCTGACTGTCTATGGTGACACCAAGAAGTTTGGCAGAGTGTACGATCTCTATTTGTGAGTTATTACGACTAGTGATGTGAAGGGAGTTTTCATCTAGAGGGGAAGATTTGGAGGGGGAGAATAGAAGGATCTTGGTTTTGTTGGCATTAAGAGAGAGGTGGTTTTGGAGCATCCAATCTTCAGTGGTAGAAAAGGCATTTTGGGTTAGAGATTGGAGCTCAGTTGGTTGGGGGCACTACAAATCAAAGTGAAATCATCAGCATATTCACTTCAGTTTCTTAAGAGAAATTATGTAACTTCCAACTTTGAGCTTTTGTCAAGGATTCCTCTAACTGCACTAAATGTAGAGATCATGTGGCATCTCCTGTATGACAGCTTGTAAGCTAGCCATAGAACTTTCCACTTCTTTCCAAGGGTCTAATACATTTATTTAATAGATTTGTTCTAGATTTCTCTTCCCTAGTTATCTGACCTTCTAGATGACTGCAATTATTCTTTTAATTACTTCAAATGGTCCTTCCTATTGAGTCAACAAATTATTTTGCAGTGGAAGGCACTAAAACAATAAACTATTTTGTTGCATCTTCTGGGATCTCTACATGTGCTTGTTTACTATAGATATAACCTTATTTAGTCTATCCTGCAGAGTGACATAGTGATCTATCATACTTTTAAAATGTGTCTTTACTTCTTCTCAAGTTTCTTTAAGAATGTCAAGCAGTCTTTTCTGATACCTGTCATATAAAAGTTCAGAAGAAATAAACCCACTTAAAGCTTGTGGTACCCTTCTTACAGCAAACAGTAACTAGGGTGACAAATGGTCCTAGCCCTTTCCAGTGATGTCAGTGACTTTCCTTTGAATGGACTTCAGTGTTTTATTACACCTCTTCACTTATTCATCAGTCTCTTTATGGCAGATGATGCCTTTAACAGGTTAACGTTACAGTAAAGGCATAACTGATACAATACACTTATAACTCAAGAATGTTTTTAATAGTATCTTTGTTTTCTAATCTACTTTAAAGCATTAAAATAACTGTAGGTGCTCTTATAAAATAGTAATATATTCTTCCATAAAGTGAATGACATGTGGCCTGACATATTAAAGTATTTCTTGTATCTGTGTTTTTCTGTCCTCTTTACAGACATAAGAAACTGATGTTGTCTTTCTAGTCCAGTGAATCACATGCATCTTACACACCTACTATAGCATGAATGCTTGCATTTTATTCCTTAGTGACTATCATAAACATTTCTCTCAGAACCTGTTTTGAGCATTTTAAGCAATTTTACAACTCCAGCCAAAGTAAGTAGCTAAATTCCAAGCTTTTGTACAGATTATCATTTTATAGTCCTAATTTATAAGCACTGATAGACCCTCATCCACCTTCTTCCTGAGATGTCAATGTAAGCACTGCAATCCAAATGCTTTTATATATTACACTTTCCCACTTTTGTTGCATTGCTTACCTCTTGGTTTTTTATATTGCAGCATAGTAACTCTTCATCAAAAACATAATCCTTGAAATGATAAATTAGTAGTTCTAAGTATAAGACTAATTTTTTTTTCTATAAAGCTCATGCAGTTACAGAAAATGCAAGTTGCTCACTATACAACATATGTGGTCAGCTATAAGGGTTGCCATCTGTTCAACTGCCAAAAGTTGGCCATTCCTACCGAAACCTGAGATTGTGCAGGAAAAACCATGTCAAAAGCAAATGAAAAATAATTATTTTCATCTTATTACAATAATAAAGACTCTGTGATATACAGTGTTGGCTATTTATTCAACTTCATATGATATTAGGATTACTTAAATGTAGTATTAAATCTTTCTGTGACATTCCATGTGACATTCAAGGAAAAGTCAAGAAATATTTTTTTGCAAAATATTAAGACATTTGCTATTTTTCATGTCCCTCATCCATAAGATAGCACTGCCCAAATAAGTGCTGCACTGCAGAAAGAAAGACAGGTGGTAGCCCTATCAGCTAGGTGCACTAGTGTTTCTTTTCCTCTCCACAACAAAATCAGTAAAAAACAGTTTCACAACACTGTTTTTTATAGCAATTGCTGATCTGCTGACATCAGTAGGCCTAATTGCTTATAAGATTATGGAAAGTAAGTGACAGGGAGAAAGTACAGCTGTGTAAATAAATTTAGCATAATAATAGATGTATGAATGATCAATGCTGCAGTAGCCTTAAATATATGAGTTATAGCCTGCCAAGGATATAGAAGCTGTCCAGCTTCCAAAGCTTAAGAGCACCTTCCTCACACCCAAACCATCAGTCAGTTGAAGCTGAGCTGACTAAAAAGACAGGTTTGGGTACCAAGCCCTTCAGAGATTTTACGCTAACAGAGAGAGGGAGAGAGAAGCTAAGCCTTGAAAGGACAATGTAAGGAGCAGCAAAAAATAAATATTAATACCCAGACATAAGCAACACACCAAAAAAACAAGGGCGAAGGAGGGAGGGAGTGGCTACTGCAGCAGTGATCATTCGAACATCTACTGTTATGTTAAGTTTACTTACACATCTGTACTATGTTCATCATATTAATCACTACTGCTATAGCCTTATCTATATGGGTAGATTACCCTAGCTTAGTACATTTGTGAGGTGGAAGGGAAGGGTCCAGGAGCCCCTGAAAAATGGTCACAGAAAAGCCTGATTTTGAACTAGAGAAGGACTTAAGCTTATAATGCTTTGTAAATGTATGCATAGAGTAAAACATTGCTGCTTTTGAACACTTATAAAATCCAACCCTTTCTGAAATGCAATAGATGAAGTCAAGGCCCTGGTACAGTGATTCTACTTGGAATAGTTTTGTTGTGGTGAGTATTACAAAAGGTAAAAGCCAGAGACAACTATGTAGAAATAGTTTGCTTTGACACAGGTTGTCCCTTCTTACCTTCACAAGAAATTAAGTGTGAGCTGATTAAAAAAAAAATGAAAAGGATCCATCCCAGTTTAACTTTGTCAAAGGAATGCCATTCTTAATGAATCTGGTGAACTTTTTTGAAAAGGTCACTATGGCAATGGATGAGGGGAAAACTGTGCATACTGGTTACCTAGATCTGGCTAAAGCATTTGATACAATATCTCACTTGGGCATTGTCAATAAACTTAAGGAACTAGGCATAAATCCCTTTATAATACACTGGAGAGGTAGCTGACTCATTGATGGGACCAAGGAGGTTAGAATCGGTGAGGCCACCTCCACAAAGAGACGAATCACCAGTGAAGTCCCTCAGGGCTCTGTGATAGTCCTACTCTCCTCTTTGACATCTACTTCTTGGATGTTAAACCCAGTGTCAAAGGCCTCTGGCTAATTACTAAGGTCACAGATGATTGCAAACTGGGAGCACTCATTGAATCTCCCCAAGATAATAAAACACTTCAGGAAGGTCTAACACAGGAAAATGTTCAGTGCTAAAGCCATGAATTAAAACTCAGTACCAAGAAATTCATTATAGTACCTTTTATGAAGTCAGCCACACCAGCTAACTATGTCATCAATAAAACACCCCTAAAAGTTGATTTGTTAGTCAGGGAACTGGGAACTCATATAGATAGTAACTTAGTTTTGACCAACATATGTCCAAGGTAATAAGAAAAGCCTTCTATGTTGCTCAACTTATAAGCAAGGGCATAACATCTAGATTCAGAGAGGTCATCATACCACTGTACACGGTGCTTATCAGATGCATTATAGAACATAATGCCTCCTTTGGTATGTACCTGACTAGACACATGCAACAACTGGAATGTCCACAAAGATTCCTTACAAAAAGAATACAGGGCATACACACAATGTCCTACACTGATTGCTTCAAGGCACTATCTTTTTAGTCAGTATCATACAGACTTTTGAGAGGTGCTCTTTGGCTGGTATACAAGGCATCCCTAGATCCTGTTTTAATGAACTTTTTGCACATATGCAATACAAATGGCACCAGGACTACAAGATAAAAAAAAACTAAATTTTACTAAAAGGGACATGTAGTGTAGTCCAGATACAGATTTGCTGTATCCAGGACTGTATGTATGCTTCTGAGCCCCCCAAGCCTTTCTGTGTTGGAGGGAAGCCTTCTAGCTTATCAGTGGGAGTGGTAAGCACTAGGTAACCTGTCTACCACATAAGGAGTGGTTCTGGCCCAGAAATTTTAGTTATTGGCCGTTTGGGCAATCTTTGCCATCTCTCTCAATTTTCTGATTTGAAAGCCTGCATGTGCACTTGTTTCTGTCCTGTAACTCATCTAGTGCAGATACAGATTCTTAGTTTTAGCACTTACATTTGCTTATTTGTGCTCAGCACTTGTTCAAAACTTGTAAGCACTAAATAAGCTACTAATTACTATAGCACTCAACCTTCCTCATTACCTAGAGGAAAACAGTTTTTGTACTTACTTTTCTCACTTGCTTAGAGAAAAACAGCTCTTGTACTCACTTTCCTCACTTATCTAGAGGAAAATAGTTTTTTTATTCTGGCATGTCCAAGGGTCAGCTCCCAGTGTTCTCTCCTGTCTATCTGATGAACCTGGGCATCTTGAGGCAATGTAGAAATTGCCTCATGTACACAGACAACTCTCTACTCCTACCACCCAACACTACAACCTGTGAGAGATGCACTTATCTAGCCAAACTGGAGGTAAAACTCTCTCCAACCAAGACTGAACTTAACTGTCAAGAGGAGAAGGTAAACATTTGCACCACACCACACCACACTCATCACATAGTCTCACTAAATCTACACCACAAAACCATTCGCGGAGGCTCTCAATAATAATCTGTCTAAGCAACAGAGACCTCCAAAGCAGAAATGCAAGCAACCTCCATCCCCCAACATAACCCAAATGACACATAGCCTGCAGACTCAGTGTGCCACTCAACCACAGCCAATAAGGCAAAACAACATACCCAACACACTAGTCATAGGTAACTCTATAGTCAGTGCTAGCTTTACCCCCCCACCCCCCAAAGGGTCCATATCTATACAGGAAGAATGCAGAATGCAGAGTCCCTCACAGCTATGCAGGAAAAAGCAAAAAAACACACAGCGATAGGACCGGACAACATCCCAGGCTACGTTTTACATGAATTTCAGAACAAACTGGCTCCCCACCTAAGCACACTGATGTACCACTCACCAGGCTAAACAAGGCGAAGGTTACTGTCAGCTGCCTGTCAGGTGCCAGGATCCGCCTCATAACCGACTCACTCAAGTCACTTCACAACAAGTACAAATATGACTCTGTCATTGTCCATGTTGGTGTGAATGACCTGAGACATATCTGCCTGGACTACATGAAAAGAAACATGGAAGAGCTCTCTGATCTTGTACCCCAGGCAGGTATGATCCTAGCCCTGAGTAGCATTCTGCCATTGCCCAGAATGATACCACAGTACAAGGACAAAATAATTGACTTCAACAATTGGTTGGGCTTCTGGTGTCATTCTAAGGGGATCCAGTATCTGTCTGCTTGGGATGACATGGTTGACAGACCATGATGCTTTGCCAGAGATGGCCTGCACCTGTCGCCCCTGGGATTCCGGATACTGGCTAAGGCTCTTGCCGCCCCTATAATGCCTTTTTAGGCAAGATTCAAATGACAAATTCGCCACTGTAACAGGGACAGGCAAACAAAAACTGAGGGTAATGCTACTCAATGCTAGAAGTCTAAATCTCAAAATGTACTCACTCGAGGCACTCCTTAAAATGGAGAACATCAATATCTGTGCAGTGACTGAGACCTGGTTCAAGGCTCCAGAGAGCACCCCTGCACTATCAGGCTATAACTCATACCACACTTTTTGGGCATGTAACCTGGACCGAAACACCAAAGGCAAAGGTGTGTCCATATTCATTAAGGATATCCACACCTCCAGGCTAGTTGCTCAGCATAATGCATCCAAGGTTATCCAAGTGCAACTAACTCTGGGCAAAACTGCAATCCAAATTATAGCTTGCTACAGATCCCCCACTATGCCCCAGGATTCCCACTCCTCTTTTCTTGATGTACTGGAAAATATTAGGGTTCAACCAAACACCCTAATAATGGGCGACTTCAACTACCCCACCATTAAATGGGAAAACTACTCATGTACCAACTCCTTAGCTCAACGCTTTCCGGAATTCATACTTATCCACACCCCCACCAGGGGCAACAATATCCTAGACCTAGTCATTACCAACATGAGTGAAGTCCACACCTGAAGGCAACTCCTCTGGTCTGATCTGACCACAAGCTAATCACCCTTAATATCCACATCCCGCCCCCACCCCCATTAAGGAAACCACGGTAAAAAATTTCTCCAAAGCCAACTTCATGCTTCTTAAGACAGAAGTGGTGAACGTCATGACACTCATGCAGATGGACAATACAGTTACAACTGCTGAATCCTACACAAATGCACTCTATAAGCACTTACACGAGTGGCTGGATCGTGAACCAAGATGCTATCCACCAAAAAACGGAAGCCAATCTGGTGATCCCCTGCCAGAAACAAACTGCACAACAGAAGGAAGAAACTGTTGCAAAAGAGAGTAATACCCCATAAGTGGAGGAGCTCCCTGGTCAGCCTTAGTAAGAAGCTGAGATCCCTTATAAGATCCTCTAAAGCTAGCTACAAAAACAAAATCGCCACTAATTCTAAGCACAACCACAAAGCATTTCATAGCTATGTCAAGAATCTCAATGGCAACACACAGATCTGCTCTGAGTTACAGCACAGCGGCACGTAAATTACTGAACCAACTGATATTGCCAACATCCTTCCAGATAGGTTCAGTGCTAGCTTTACCCCCCCACCCCCCAAAGGGCCCATATCTATACAGGAAGAATGCAGAGTCCCTGTAATCACAGCTATGCAGGGAAAAGCCAAAAACACAGCATCGATGGGACCGGACAACATCCCAGGCTACGTTTTACATGAATTTCAGAACAAACTGGCTCCCCACCTAAGCACCATGTTCAATAATAACCTGTCATCAGGCTTTGTGCCCACTGAATGGTGCACAGCAACAGTTATTCCACTCCACCAGGGGGGAGCCACCACTAATCCCGGGAACTATCGCCCTATTAGCATGATGAGCCTGGTCTGCAAGGCCATGGAATGTATCATCATGGAACTCATAAACAAAGACATTGGTAATCTCCAAACTCTGGATCCCACCCAGTTTGGGTTTGTGAAAGGCAGATCATGCCTCCTGAACCTGATCGACTTCTTTGAGGTAGTCACCAAAGCCGTAGATGAGGGTAAGGTGGTTTACTTATCTTGACCTCGCCAAGGCTTTCGACACCATCTCCCATTCTGGAATTATAGCTAAACTCACTAAACTAGGTATAAATCCCTACATCACAAGATGGGTTGCCAACTGGCTCACTGACAGAACCCACACTGTAAAAATTGCAGACTCCAAATCTGACCTCAAACCAGTGACAGGTGGAGTACCACAGGGTTCAGTCCTGGGACCTCTCCTGTTTGGTATCTACTTCTCTGAAGTACAGGCTAACACAGAAGGCCTCTGGCTAATGAAGTTCACAGATGACTGCAAACTAGGAGCCATAGTCAAGTCCCCAAATAATGTGGACATTCTACAGAAGGGCCTCGCTGAGACAGATGCCTGGTGTCAGAGCCATGGCCTCAAGCTCAATGCGAAAAAGTGCAGTGTCATCCCCTTTGCTAAAAACTCTGTACCCATGAACTACCACATAGGCAGCAATCAACTTAACACTGAATGTGTGATAAGAGACTTTGGGACCCAGGTGGACAGTAGTCTCTCCTTTGATAGTCACATCGCCACAGTAGTCAGGAAGTCCTTCTACGTGGCACACCTCATCATAAAAGGGTCCTCATCCAGGGAAAAAAGAGGTCATTGTTCCCCTCTACTTGACACTCATTAGACCCATTATAGAGTACAACGCCCCTTTTGGAATGTACCTCACAAGATATATGTAGCAGCTGGAAAGGCCACAGAAGTACCTCACAAAGAGGATTACTGGCCTCAGACAAATGCCCTACACTGACCATCTCAAAAAACTCCAGCTTTACTCCGTAGCATATTGCCTCCTCCAAAGTGATCTCGGCCTAACATATAAAGCTATGTCAAACCCAGAGCTGTTGGACATGCTACACCTAAAGAAATCCCAATCCCTCTGAGCTAGACGCTCTAGGGACCTAAACCTTGTCACCACAATAAACAAGACATGCTGGATGGACAGATTCCTGTCCCAGAGACTTCCCATACTCTGGAACAGGCTACCCATCTATGTCAAGCAAAGTCCTTCATTAGCACTCTTCAAGAAAAATCTTGATGAGTGGATGGGAAATAGGAAATAGACCCCGGGATCACTGCTGTGTCTCTGCTCAACAGTGGCACAGGAAAATAACTTTCTTGGGTGGCATAAGCCAGGGAACCTTGTTGGCTAGGCTTACATAGGCCCTTGGGCCAATAGCCTAGTACCTACCTATGAACCTATGTTGAAGAGACGAATACGTTTCTCAGAAAATTCCCATTCTCTGGAACAGGCACCCCATCCATGCATAGTTCTTCTCTATTTAAGAGCAACTTGGACCAATGGATGGGTAATTGGAAGTTCACCTTCAGTCTGGTGCCTGTGTCTCTAATGGGCAGAGGTGGTCAGTAAATCATCATCTGTATAAATCAAATTTGTGTGTCACGTTTGGGTTGCTCAGCTAGGCTTATAAGGGCCCTAGTGGTTGATAGGGTTTCCTATTAGATGACCGAAGAAGTATTCTTCTTTCGAATGCATCTTGGTCGTACTTGAAAAGATGAAAAGGCAAAATGACAAAGCGGCATATAAGCGAATTCTTTCCCTGGGAATAAAATCGCTTGGCTGCGTCCGTTACTTTGCTGTTTTCATCACTGTAGTGCTATCTCGGAGTTGGTATATTTAAGTAGGGGATGTGTGGGGCGAAGCCCCCCAATTTATGTTATAAGTGGGGTTTTTTCTTTCTTTTTTGGAACAGTGATTTTTTTCCCTTGGGAAAAAAATCCCTGTTCTAAGTGTTCGAGTTTGTAAGCTTTCACTTACATGGAGTCGATAAATCATTGGTCATTTTTTTAAGCGTTCGATGAGTTAATATAGACCCGTTGATAGCTTGGTATGCACCTATGAACAACTGATCTGAAGATCTGAAAGATTTAGTTCTGTCAAGATACTACCCAAGGTGTCTTTGGACGGCCAATGTATGGAGTATCCTTTCTTCCTCATTTTTAGATTTGTGAAAGAAAATGGGGAGATGGATAGTTTGGCTTACAGTACACTTGGATACTACTTTGGGCATAAAAGAAGGATTAATTCTCAAAGAAACTCTGTCGCTGTTAATAACGCGATAGGGTTGAATCACCATAAGAGCTTGCAACTCAGATACTCTTTTAGTAGCAAACAGAGCATTCAATAAAACAGTATTGCATTTTAAGAACTTCAAGTTGGCTAGATTAGCTGGTTCAAAGGGAGTAAGTGTTAACTTCTCTAACATAAAATTAAGATCTCAAGGAGGGGCCACTGATTTTCTTGGAGGCTTCTTATGCAAAACCCCTTTCAAAAGTATTTTGACATGAGAATGCATTGAAAAAGAAGGATCCATGCGTAGACATACTGAAATGGCTGATAAATGAACCTTACTGGAGGAGTAAGAAGGACCACAGAATAGTAACTCATATAAATATTTTGAAACCAGAGAACAACTTGCCGTGAATGGGTGCTGTTTATGTTGTGGCACCAAGTAGAAAACTTTTCCATTTGTTAATGTATGATTTTCTAGTAGCAGGCTTTCTTGCCTCCATTAGTATCTGCTGCATGTCCTCAGTAAACAGGTGACAAAAAGGAATTAAGACCCTATCAACCAGGCATTCAACTGAAATTGATTAGGGCTTGGGGTGCATCAAACACCCCTGATCTTGTGAGAGTAGATCAATTCTATGAGGAAGCTTGCGTTAATCACCCCAACAGTGGCCCAAACCACTGCTGCCCTGGCCAGAAGGGTGTCTTCATAATGATCTTGTGGATTCTTTCTGAATATTCAGGGATACCCCTGATATAATTGGAATGGATGGAAAAGCATGCAGGAAAATTTCTGTCCAAGAAAGGAAAAGTCATCTGTCTTCTAAGCCTTCTTGCATGGAGTCCTGGAGCAGGATCTTGCTAGCTGATTGTTCAGAGAGGAGGCAAATAGGTTTATTTGAGGACCTTTCCACAGATGAATCAAATCTTGGAAGACCTTATAATCTAGTTTCTATTTGTGAGAGTCTTCCCTTGTCTTGCTAAGCTTGTCTGCCACACAGTTTTACTCTGATGAAATGTAGGATGCCTGTAGAGTGAGACTGTGATGTGACATTACATTCCAAGCTAACATGGCTAGTCTGCAAAGGGGGTATGACCTGGTTCTCGCTTGTTTGTTGATGTACTATCTCTCAACCTCTTAGAGCAAAACATCTGGACAAAGCCATAAATAAAAGTGGGACAAAATCCCCCAAATAGGGACAATTTTTAAACATTTCTCTTACAAACTTAGAAAGTTGATAAAATAACAGATTTTGCATTAGCGTGAATTTTTCTGAAGGGTATGAAGTCTGAAACTCAAATGTCTGTCATTATTTTCTAACTTCAATCTTTAATGATTTGCCACTAATTTGCCAGAAAACCACAATTTTATGAAAAAAATTACCAAAAGTATGAGGCAAAAATCTGGAGATTGTGTGAAAATCTGTACAGTTGAGAGGTATGGAATGTAGTACTGTCTGTAGCAACTTGAAGAAAGTTGAGTGTCTTTATCAGAGCAAGAATGTCTTTAATGTGCTTGCATCTTTCCTTGCTGTACTCTACACTTTGCACTTTTCTCACTCCTGAAACTGCTTTCCAAGCAAAGTCCAAATTGTCTGTGTTGACTGAGTACTTTGGAGCAGGAAGCGAGAAAGGCAGACATTGATTTAGGGAAATTTGCTGCCATTACCAAGTGATATTCTCTTCTGATAAACCCCAGCACAGGGATTTGGAAAGACAAAGGATGTAGGTGTTGGGACCAAACAGACTTCAGATACCATTGTATCCTTTTCATGAGGAATCTTGTCAGGGGGTATATCATTGATCCTATAAGACCCAAAATGCTGAGATATTCCCTTACAGTGACTGACATCTGAGGGAAAAACCTTAGAAGTAGATCTAGATATAGATCTATTTTTCCTGTGGAAGAAAAGCCCTTTGAACTGAGGTAACTAAGCGATACCCCAGGATTACAGTCCTGTGTGAAGGAGTAAAAAAAGACTTTTGAATGTTCTCTTGGAAGCCCAGATTGTGTAAGAGATTTCTCGCATAAGTGTAAGATATTTGATTGTTTGAAATACACTCTGCAAAGATAAACAAGTAATCTAAATATGGAAAAATGCAGATGTCCTGTAGCCTGCAATGAGCTATAACTGGTGCTAGACATTTTGTGAATACTCCTGGAGCATTTGATAGTCCAAAAGGTAATGCACAGAAATGACAATGTGATCCAGACACTCAAAACCTTAATAAGTGCCTGAAGTCTGGCTGAATATGGATGTGATGGCAAGCATCTTTTAAATTTAGTGTTACCAGGAAACTTAAATCAAGAAGAGGTAACAGGTTGTGAAGTGGCAGCATTTTGAACTTGAGCACTATCACAAACAGATTTAGGAAAGAAAGATCCAGAAATCCTCTCCAATCATCTTCTTTCTTTGGCAGTAAAAATATCCTTGAGCAAAAAAACTTTCCCAACCAGAGAAGGGGAACTGGTTTATCACTCCCTGAAACAACCAGTGTTAAAGGACAGGGGAAATATAGGAGTCTGGTCTAGTCATTGAGGAATTACCACCACCTGGAAAGGAGGGGTTTCCTCCAACTACCATCTGTATCCTTGATGAATCATCTTCAGAACCCATCTGTCTGAAACTATCTGTTACCAAAGAGAAAAGTGGAGGTTCAGACTTTCTGGAAGAGAAAATGGACTTCAGTGGTGGGAAGGAAGAACAAGGTCCCTTAAGCAGTTATTCTGACTTGTTGGACTGTCCTTGGTTTTGGGAGGTTCTCAAATTCTTTTTGGAATCCCCCTACCATTCCTTCTTAAACATCTGTTTATCTGCATTTTGGTGAATCAGTTAATTTTGTTTCTTTGCTGAAACTGGATGAAGTGTTACGGAATCCCTTAGAAACTTCAGAAAAGGATGGCTGAAAAAATCTTAGAGATTCACTGTATCAACTTACCCCTTTCATCACACCTTTTGATAACCTCTGCAGCAGAGTAACCAACAACTAAATCTCTATCTTAAGGAGAATTTAAAATTTCATTTTTCACATCATCTGGGATGTTCTGGGAATGCAGCCAATGGGCATAGACCTGGAAAAAGTATCAACTGAGTCATACACACACTATAAACAATGAGCTATGACCTGTAAAATGGAAGAAACTCAATAATTTCAAACAGATTTTTCCTCACAAGAAGAAACTGCAGCTAAAATATTCCTCATAATCTCACTATTAGTCAGAACAAACTTTAACACATGAGCCCGACAATTCAAAATTCTGAAAAGCAAAGTTGCACAAGCATACACTTTTTTCACACACTTATCAATAATCTTATCATCCTTGTCAGAAAAAATAGGATTGGAGTTAACCAAATGTTTAGCAGCAGTAGGATTAAGTAAAGCTATAGCTGCTGGGTCAAGTTTGGAGTGACTGTATAAAAACTTAAAAGACTGAGGAACTTCTATTTGCCTTTTTAGAGGCAGCAAGCTGACTGTCAGGAAAACTGCTAGCAGTGACCCACACACCTTCCAGACCTGTTAGAACAGGAGGGATTGGTGCAGGTTCTGGAAATTTTGTTTGCAACAGATGATAGTATTTTCTGAGGCACTGAGAAATCTGTGTTTTCCTACTGAAAACATTGTGCATTTGGTACATTATGGAACTAGTCTCAAAGATAAAATCCTACGGGAGGAATCAAAAACGTAGCTCTCCTCTGAGTCTGAATCAGACAACTGAGAAGAAAACCCTGTATGTGTCCCTTCATTTTCCTGTCGAGATTCAGAATTGTGAATCTTTTCAGGAAAATAAATATCTTTTACCATAAATCACTTTATAAGAAGGATCAATAGCCTGAATTACAACCTTAGCCAGACACAATAAATTACTCCTGTCTAGGGAAATTTGAGGAGGAGTGATACATGTGTATTTTTTTTTCATTTTTGACCAGAGAAAATGGGGCCAGTAGCATTATTAATGGTAACAGCAGCTTCCCGAGGGATGTACATAACATTCTGACCAAACAAGGAAGTCTCCCCTATTCTCTCTCACAGAACTGACAAGAGTAGCTTTCCCTTGCCCACTGAGGGAACTCCAATAGCCACACAGGACATGGCTAACCTACAGTTCATAGTGGCTGTTGGTGCTACACCAAAATAATGCAGGTAAAAGATGAGTGGTGTGAGGAATAACCTATGGCTACTGTGGAATTACGTAACTGAGGCTGAGGCAACTGCTAGCCTGCTGTGGTGGCAAATGCCATTTGCTTAACTTTTTCATACTGTGGCTATAAGAAGGACTGACCATGGGACCTGCAACTTGTTTCATGATCAAGCAAAAAATGGTGCCTCTTTTCTGGGGAAAACATTTAAAAGTCACTTTTTTCACATAAAAACACAGTAAAAAGCACTTAGAACATTTTGTCAGCCATAGAAAAGTAAAATAAACACACTTTCTCCACAGGAAAATTATTTCCAGTTACTTTAAAAACCTTTAAACTGACAGAAAAAGTGCCTTCCTGTTTAAAAGTACAGTTAAGTCTCATGTCAGTCCATGAAAACACAAGCTCCTAGCTTAAAAATAACTTTCCTAAACAGGAAAGTACAATAAAACAATTTCTTTAAATGTGGAAAGTTTTCTCCCAAAGGGAACATATTTGTCCAGCAAAGGAACAGTACATGCTGACTGCCAATCCTTGAATGCCTGCAAAGGAGCACTCTTTTCAATGTGAGGAAAGCTCTGAAGTGCTTGGTGCCCAAACGTGTCTTTTTAGTTAGCTCGGCTCAAGTTAACTGATGGTTTGAGAGAGTGAAAGGTGCCCTGAAGCTTTGGAAGATGGACGGCTGTTATGTCCTTGGCAGGATATAACCCATATAGAAAAAAACTACTGTAGCAATGATTACCACAATGTACAACTACATATATTTCCTTTTTAGTTTCTCCAAGTCTTTTGGGTTTCTAATACCATGACAGGAATGGACCCCACTCTAGAATCAAAACATGATTAAAGTTCATGAAATTAGTATTGTTTTAATCTTTGATGTTAGCTAGAAGTGCTCTTCGCAGAACCCACAATGTGCCCTGTATTGACTCCTTCTGCAATGCATATGGAGTTACATGTATTGGTAATGTATCAAAGTACAATTGTAAATTCTTTTTTACAAGACCCATTGCTTCTACTACTATTAGAATGGTCTGTGTATCCTTCTTCTACACTGCCCTTGTTTCTGCTTACAAATCCTGGTATTTTATGACTTTCTGCCTCTCTGTATATAAGACACTGTAGTCAAAGGGTGTAGCAATTTGACTGATCAACACTACTTCTGTCTTCTTTTCATGGACTACTATATCTGTTTTTCTCGCATCTATTTCTTGAACTGTTGGTAATGAGTTATCCCATGTGATATAAACTTCACCATTTTCTATAATGCTTTGTGGCTCATGTTTTCAGTGTTTGTCTGTTACTTTACTATTATAATGTTTGCACAATCCCCTATGCAATAGTCTTGCCACATTATTATGCCTTTCAGTATACAGTCCTTTTGCCATTAGTACATCATAATTAACAAGATGTGTGACTGTTTCCACTTCTGTTTTACAGAACCTACATTTGTCTGTTTCTCCCACACATTCAATGGACTTTGTAAACCAAAGTGTACTTAGTCCACTATCTTGGGCCGCCAATATTAACCTTTCATCTTTTTGTTTAAATTTACCTCTCTTTAACCATTCCTGCATTCGATCCTGATCAACATGAGGTTGTTCCAAGAGTTTTCTATACTTGCAGCCATATTTATGCATTTTCCACATTTCTTGCCTTCTCATCTGATCCTTCACCTTATATTCTTTCTATTGTTTTTTGGCACATTCAGTTGCTGCCTGCTTTTTATCCACTTCTGGTTTGATTTCCATTCCCACTTGACACCAATATGCTTCTGCTAAACTAAGCAGGGAAGTCATCTTAGATTTATTCTCCTCGTGTTTTAAAACTTTTACTATGTTTGGGTCTTGTGAGGTCAGCAGATAAGTATGCAGTCCTACAATTGCAGATCTACACATGTAATCAATTTTGAGGAGGTC
The DNA here is from genome assembly GCF_019279795.1 of Protopterus annectens. Taxonomy (NCBI): domain Eukaryota; kingdom Metazoa; phylum Chordata; order Ceratodontiformes; family Protopteridae; genus Protopterus; species Protopterus annectens. The sequence goes on from NC_056743.1 coordinate 1,118,127,728, forward strand.
CATACTTCCTTCAGAACAGGGAATATATAGGCTCGGCATACACTGATTTTTATAAATCATTTGATAAGCATGAAATGTTCTTTTTGTTTTCCTGTCCAACTACTCTATAACACATTTTGGGGCCAGTCAATCACTCTAAAACTGTAAGGACAGGAAGAGCAAATTGGTTTATAGCCTGGACTTTGTTCATAGATGTCAGCTCTGTTTTCAGTATTAATTTTAGTCTTCTAAAATATGCCTAAGTTTTATTTTATTTGTTCGTGTTTTATTTTTGATCCTTCAACAATTACCAAATATTTATACACTCCCTCTTGCTCAAGTTCTTTTATATCACATCCTTGTCCCAAACTGATGTTTTCCTGGTGCTGCAGCTTTCCTGCTTTAAAAGTTGCTTTTGCACATTTATCAAGACCAAATGACATTCATATATCATCTGAAAATGTTTTGACCACTTACTGTTGTGCTTTCAGTTTCTCAGCTGATGAACTATACAGTTTTAAATTATCCACAAAAAGAAGATGAGAAGTCTTTATACTTTGTTGTTTTCTGGGATCCAAACTGTAGCCATGGCCTAATCTGTTAGGCAGACAGCATAATGGGTTAAGGGCAAGACAAAAGAGCAGCGGTGACAAAGAGTCAACCTGGAATATCCCCCTTTGAACTTTTGTCCCTGGAATAATAATTTGTCCTTTAACATGGCTTAGCTGCAAGGTGGTTTGCCACTGTTTCATGGTCGGTGTAATGCAACTGATTAGTGTGGGATGAATCTTATACTCTTTCCATGCTTTCTTCTCCTTTTTATAGTTTTCCATTATGACTTTGACAACAAATGAGCCTTTGTTCCATATGAGTTTTTTTTTGTTGCCCTTTGTTCTATCGCCATGATTGAGTTTTTTCTAAATGATTATTAATTCTATTGGCATCAGTTCCAGTGTATAGTTTATACATCATCGAAAGGCAAGTTATTTGCACTATAGTTTTTTAGGATAACTTGAAGGTTTGCTTTTAAGTAGGAGCATTTTCCCTGTTGTTAACCAGGTTGGTGTCTGTCCGGGGTGCACCTATAAACAGTTCTTACTCATGGTTAAATCTTCATGTAAAGATGTTAATACTTTTAACCAGAAGTTAGGTATTGCATCTGGGCCTGGGGTTTTACAATTAGAGGCTTTTCTTAACTTTGTTTCAATCTCTCTGGCTTTTATTTAATCTCATTTCATATCATGTACCTTTAAACTTCTTATTCTTTGTTTTACTTCTTTTATCCATTCAGCATCTTTGTTATGTTCCACAGGATCTTCATAGGTATTTTAACAAAATGTATCTATTTCTTCTTTTTTGGTGGTGTTTCAATTCCTTTTGCCTTGTTTCCCAATCCTCTATAAAACGTTTTTGGGTCATCGATAAACTGCTTATTTGCACTTTTCCTTTGTACTTATCTGCATATCTTCTATGTTTTTCTGCCTGTGCTGATATTTTTAGTTTATTTGAGATAGTACACGATAGATCCTGATCTGTTCCAATACTGATCATTGCTTTTATCATGTCTATCTTTCTGAGTATTTTTGTTGATCTATTCCCTCTCCTGTACTCTTCTGGCAGTGACACTTCTTGTCTTAATTGCTTTACAGCTTTCTCTATTTGATACTTCCATGATGGCATTTGAATTCTCCCCTTTCTTTCCCTTACTGCCCTGTGTTTTTGTGGTAAGATGTTATCTGTTATTAATTTACCTACACAGTAATATATCCTATTTACTTCTGTTATATTGCATGAATTTCTATGAACTCTCCTAATTACTGTCTTCATTTGTTTTATCAAACTTCTATCGTTTTGGGTATTATTGACTTTGTGTAATCTATTTTTTTTCACTGATCTTAATATATCTGTCCATCTCTATAAGCAACTCTTCTCTTAGATCATTTTCTTCTAAACTAAGGGAATGTTCTTTGTTTTCCATTTCCTGTGGACATTCTACAGAAAGTTCCAGAGAATCTTGCTGTGCCACATTCTCTTCAGTTTCATCTTGTGCTATCTGTTGCTCTTTCATATGGGAACTCACTGGACTATCACTCCACAATATTGACTGTGTCAGAGTCGCCACAGTTTCCCAATCCTTCCCTTGTTGTACAACTTCAACTGAACTTTTGTACTGATTTCCTATGGAAGACTCCAAAATATCACCATATGGCAAATGATCAGATGTTTCCTGCTCCACTGGTTTCACCTTAAAGGAAAACCGCACCCACAGACTCAAAAAACATATTTATTTCATCATGGTTTGGTGTTTCCTACATTTTAACACCACTCTGGGACTATTTACAGGATTTTAAATATTTTTATACATAATTTCTGAGTCTGATCACATGGGGTCCGGCATCTTGAAGTAATTCTGATTGTTTAGTCTGCCTCTACGTATCCCACAATGCAGTATTTGTCTGTAAAAATTACATCATGCAGACCTCCTTCTTCCTAAAGTTCCTGCCACTGCATTGATTTTACATGCATACACTGCTGTCTTTCATTCAGTCAGTTTTAAATAAAATGTCATGCCATTCAGTGACTACCCAAAAACACTAGGCAAGACTGCAATCCAAATTGTAGCTTGCTACAGATCCCCACCATTCCCCATGATTCCTACTCCACTTTTCTTAACATACTGGAAAGTATTAAGGTACAACCAAATACCCTAATACTGGGTGACTTCAACTACCCCACCATAAACTGGGAAAACTACTCATGTACCAACACATTTGCTTAACGATTCTTGGAATTCATAAATTCCAATGCCTTGGATCAACTTATCCATACCCCCCCACCAGGTGCATCAATATCCTAGACCTGGTCATTACCAACATGGGCAACCAATGCTCCATACCAGAGGTCAGCTCCTTGTTGGTCAGATCTGACCATAAACTGATCACCCTAGACATCCACAACCCCCCCCCATTAAGGTAACCACCGTAAAAAAACTTCTCCAAAGCCAACTTCATGCTTCTCAAGACAAAAGTGGCAAACTTCACGATACCCATGCAGATGGAAAGTAGAAGTATGACTGCTGAATCAAAGTAGAAGTATGACTGCTGAATCTTACACAAGTGTACTGTACGAACACTTACAGGAGTGCATGGATCATGCCATCCCAAATAGAACCAAGATGCTCCCCTCCAAAAAAAGAAAGCCAATTTGGTGGTGCCCTGCCATCAACAAACTCTACAATAAAAGGAAGAAACTGTTGCAAAAAAGAGTAAAATCCCAAGATTAGAAAAACTCAGTATGAAGTTGAGATCCCTCATAAGAACCTCCAAAGCTAGTTATGAAAACAAAATCGCCACAGATTCTAAAGACAACCACAAGGAATTCTATAGATATGTCAAGAATCTCAATGGCAACACTCAGATTTGCTCTGAGTTACAGCACAATGGCACTAAATATACAGAACCAACTGATATTGCCAACATCCTGGCAGATAGGTTAAGTGCAAACTTCACCCCCCTCTCACCCCCTAAAGGGCCCATCTCAATACCGGAAGAATACCCAGTCCTGGTAATCATGGCCACACAGGTAGAAAACGCACTCTCCAAAGCCAAGAATACAGCATCCATGGGACCAGACAACATCCCAGGCTGTGTTCTTCACAAACTACAAAAAGAACTGGCACCCCACCTAAGTACCATGTTCAATCATAGCCTCACTTCAGGCTTTGTGTCTACTGAATGGCGTACAGCTACAATTATCCCATTCCACAAGGGGGAGATCCACCATGGACCCTGGGAACTATCTCTCCATTAGCCTGATGAGCCTGATCTGCAAAGCCATGTAAAGTATCATCATGGAACTTAGAAACAAAGACATAGGTAACCTTCAATCTCAGGACCCCACCCAGTTTGGGTTCATGAAAGACAGATCATGTCTCCTAAAGCTGATAGACTTCTTTGAAGCAGTCACCAGAGCCATGGGCGAGGGTAAAGTGGTTCACACAGCCTATCTAGACCTCTCCAAGGCATTCAACACTATCCCCCACTCTGGAATCATAGATAAACTGACTAAACTGGGCATAAATCCCTATGTCATGCAATGGGTTGCTAACTGGTTCACTGACAGAACCCACACCGTGAAAGTAGCAGACTCCAAATCCGACTCCAGTCCAGTGACAAGTGGAGTACCGCAGGGTTCAGTCCTGGGTCCACTCCTGTTTGGCATCTACTTCTCTGAAGTTCAGGCCAACACAGGGGTTCTATGGCTAACAAAATTTGCAGACGACTGCAAACTGGGAGCCATTATCCAATCCCCAAATGATGTGGACATTCTACAAAAGGGCCTCACTGAGACAGATGCCTGGTGTCAAAGACATGGCCTCAAGGTCAATGCCAAAAAATGCATAGTCATTCCCTTTGGGAAAAACGCTGTGCCCATGAACTACCACATAAGCGGTAGCCCACTCAACACCAAAAGTGTGATAAGAGACCTAGGGACACAGGTGGACAGCAGTCTCTCCTTTGATAATCACATCACCACAGTAGTCAGGAAATCCTTCTACGTGGCACACCTCATCAAAAAAGGTTTCTCATCCAGAAAAAAAGAGGTCATTGTACCTCTCTACTCATCCCTCATTAGATCTATTATACAGTAAAACTCCCCGTTTGGTATGTACCTCACAAGACATTTACAACAACTGGAAAGGCCACAGAAATACCTCATGAAGAAGATCACTGGCCTCAAACAGATGCCCTATGCAGACTGTCTCAGAAAACTCCAGCTCTACTTCATCACATATTGCCTACTCAGAGGTGATCTCTGCCTAACATACAAAGCCATGTCAAACCCAGAGCTATTGGACATGCTACACTTACAGAAATCCCAATCCCTCTGAGCCACATGCTCCAGGGACCTAAACCTTGTCACCAAAATAAACAAAACATTCTGTAGGGATAGGTTCCTGTCCCAGAGACTCCCAATACTTTGGAACATACTGCCCATTCATGTCAAGCAGACCACCTCATTGGCCCTCCTTAAGAAAAACCTTGACAATTGGATGGGAAATAGGAAATTCACCCTGGGGATCACTTCTCTGGCTCTGCTTGACATGGGCACAGGAAAACAATTTTTGGGTGGCGTAAGCTAGGGAACCTTCATGGCTAGGCTTGTACAGGCCCTGGGGCCAATAGCCTAGTACCTACCTATGAACCTATGTAAAGTGCTTTTTACTGCTGCTTCTTTTTAGAATAGCTAAATTACAATCTTTTGTGAAGCCTGAATGGCATTACTTTGACTCATCTCCCATCCCCTTTCACACTTAACTTCCCTAGCTGTCAAAGTGCTAAGGGTAATTTGAGCTGTTACATGCTGTGACTGACAGCTCACAGCAGTAGACTTGACTCGTACTGTTTCCTTGTTCTAGCCTTTCCTTTCTGTATAGATAGGGGAAGAACCAGGGAGCTGTGACATCACAGCACGAGTGGGTTTTTATGGCGGTTGTGCTGATCTCGGTTTGGGGAGGGAATTGGCCAGAAAACTACCTGTATTCATTGGCCTTGGTGACATCAGTGAATTGGAGACTGCAGCAAGCTTTTCCAGGGTGGGATTAAAGTTTTTTGAAAGTGAAACCACTACAGTACAGTAAGGTACTGTTCTATAGTCAATTTAAAATATTTTAAATGCTGTATTGTTGTTTATTTGTAGCACAGACAGTATATAGGGAGAAAAAGGACAGAGAAGTTGAGCATTTAATAACTTAATCCTTTTGTTTTCTTTTAATTTGGGGATCCATTGTTCTATCCCGCTGTGGTGTTATCAGAGTTAGATTTTCTACACTAAATTCTTCACTTTGCAGGTAATCCATAACCTCAGTTTCTGTTTCTTTAACTTCTCCATTACTAATCTTTTCTTCTTTTTTTTTTCTTATTTTTTGTATTATAAAAATTTCCATATCTGGATGCCTTTGCCTGTATTCCTCTTTGAATATCTTTGGTGCTGCTCTTTTTGTATTGATAAGTTTTGCCTTCTCCTTTGCATAAATATTGCACCATATTAAATCTCTTTTCCTTTCCTATGTCCACATTTCTTCTTCATATGTCTCTTGCTCCTCCTCTTTCTCCTTACTTGGGGAACTCGTTGTTCCATCATGCTGTGATATAACCTGTGTTAGACTTTCTACACTAAATCCTTCATTTTGCAGGTATTCCATAACTTCAGCTTCTATTTTTTTTAACTTCTACTTTACTAATCTTCTGTTCTACTTTCCCTCTTTGTGATCTTACTTTTTGTATTGTGAAATTTTCCATATCTGGATGCTTTTGCCTGCATTTTTCCTTGAATATCTTTGGGGCTGCTTTTTTTGTATTGATTAATTTGTCTTTCTGCTTTGCGTAAATATTGCACCATATCATAGGTTCATAGGTTTATACTAGGCTATCTGCCCTAAGGCATTTATAAGCCTAGCCCAAAGTTTTGTGGCTTACGCCACCCCTTATGTTAAAAAATACTGTGCCCATTAGTTTGTTGTGCCTCTGTCCAGCAGTGACACAGAGATGATTCCCGGGGTAAACCTACGATCTCCAATCCACCGGTCAAGATTTCTCTTGAACAGAGCCAGCGAGGTGCTCTGCCTCACATGGACTGGGATTTTATTCCACAGCATAGGGAGTCTCTGGGTGACAAATCTATCCCTCCAGCATGTCCTATTTATATCTGTGCTAAGGTTTAAGTCGCTTGCTCTAGTGGATCTGGTAGATTTGGATTTTTTGAGGTGGAGCATGTCCATTAATTCCGGGTTGGACATGGCCTTGTATGTCAGGCACAGGTCACCTCTGAGCAGGCGGTATGCGACTGAATAGAGTTGGAGTTTCTTCAGTCTGGCAGCATATGACAGATTTTGGAGTCCCTTTATCCTTTTGGTGAGGAACTTTTGGGGTCTCTCCAATTGCTGCAGGTGTCGGGTGAGATACATCCCGAATGGGGCATTGTACTCGATCATTGGTCTGATAAGTGAAGAGTACAGGGGAACAATGACCTCACTTGATCTGGATGTGAATCCCTTCATGATCAGGTGGGCAATGTAGAAGGTCTTTCTAACCACTTTAGCAATGTGAGTGTCAAAAGAAAGGCCACTGTCAACCTGGGTCCCCAGGTCCCTGATAACCTCTTCTGTGTTTAATGGATTGCCACCTATATGGTAGCTTGGGGTTACCTTGTTTTTCCCGAAGGGTATGACTATACATTTTTTGGCATTTAACTTCAGGCCATGGCTCTGGCACCAGTTATCAGTTTCCGTGAGACCCCTCTGAAGGATATCTGTGTCCAATGTACTTTCCACTATGGCACCCAGTTTGCAGTCATCTGCAAACTTTGTCAGCCATAGTCCTCCTATGTTTGCCTGTACTTCTGAGAAGTAGATGCCGAACAATAGGGGGCCAAGGACTGAGCCCTGTGGGACCCCACTTGTGACCGGCTTGGAGTCTGACATGGTGCCAGCAACTCTAACCCTGTGGGTTCTGTCCTTTAGCCAGTTTGCAACCCATCTTGTGACATATGGGTTTACATTTAAGCTGGTAAGTTTCTCTATAATACCCGAGTGGGGTATTGTGTCGAAAGCTTTTGCAAGGTCAAGGTAGGCTGTATGGACTGCCTTTCCCTCATCAATGGCCTTGGTGACTGTTTCGAAGAAGTCGACCAAGTTCAAAAGGCATGATCTGCCCTTGACAAAGCCAAACTGGGTCGGGTCCAATGTCTGCAAGTCCCCTATGTCTGTTTATGAGTTCCATTATGATCCTCTCCATAGCTTTGCAGACCAGGCTTGTTAAGCTTATGGGGCGGTAATTTCCAGGGTCTGTAGATGTACCGCCTTTGTGGAGTGGGACCACAGTTGCCGTATGCCACTCCTTGGGCACGTATCCTGTGGTAAGGCTAAGATTAAACAGCTGCCTTATATGCGGGTTTAGTTCCTCGTTCCCCCACAGCCGGGGACACCATCCGGTTCCATTGATGCTGTGTTTTTAGCTTTAGAGAGAGCAGCTTTCACCTGCGCATTAGAGATGTCTGGGAGGCTACACTCCGCTGGGATAGTTACCTCTCCTTTTGGGGGGGAGAGGGGGGTGAAGTTTGCACTGAACCTGTCTGCCAGTATGTTGGCAATGTCTGTGGGTTCAGTGATTTTTGTATCATTTTGGACTAATTCTGCGCATATTTGGGAGTTTCCACCCAGGTTTCTAACATAGCTGAAGAAGGCCTTATGATTGTCTTTTGAATCTATTGCAATTTTTCTCTCAAATTTGGCCTTGGATGATTTTATGAGTGCTCGTATTTTTTACTAATAATGATCAAGGGTGTCTTCTCTTTTATGGATTTTGCTCTATCATGTAACAGCTTTCTCCTCTTATTGTAAAGTTTGTTTATGGCTGGGGTCCACCAGACTGGACGTTTGCCCTTGGTGGAAAGAGTCTTGGTTTTATTAGGGATTGCCTGATCCATGCAGTCCTGGAGGTGTTCGTAGAAGGCATTTGTAAGGGCTTCCGCAGCTTGGGTTGTGGTTTCCACTGGCTCGGGGCCTTGAAGGATACCACACCAGTCTTGAGTAGTGTGAAGTTTGCTTTAGAGAAGTTCTTCACTGTGGTCTTTTTGTTTGGGGTGGGGCGGGATGTGGATTTCCAGTGAGATAAGTTTGTGATCTGATCTCACCAATGAGGGATATACTTCCGGTGTGGAGCATTTTGTCCCCATGTTTGTGATGATGAGATCTAGTATATTTTCTCCTCTTGTGGGAATGGTGACTAGTTGTTCCATGGCATTTGAATTTATGAACTCCAGGAACCTTTGGGCTAGAAAGTTGGGGCTTGAGTAATGTTCCCAGTCTATATTCGGGTAGTTGAAGTCACCCAATATAATGGTGTTTGGAGATACATTTATACCCTCCAGTGTCTTCAGGAAGGCTGTGTGGGGTTCCTGAGTTTGAGAGGGTGGCCTGTAGCATGCTACAAATTGTAGAGCAGTTTTGCCTATGGTTAATTGCACCTGGATGGTTTCCAATGCTTCGTGCGTTGCCACCAACCTGGAGGTGTGGGTATCCTTGATGAATATGAATACACCCCCTCCTTTTGTGGTGTGGTCTGGGTTTTGGGGCCAGAGCATGATATGAGGTAAAACCTGATAGTGCCGGGGTGCTCTCAGGAGCCTTGAACCAGGTTTCAGTCACAGCACAGACATCGATGTTCTCCATACTGAGAAGGGCCTCGAGAGCGTGCATTTTGAGATTTAGACTTCTGGCATTGAGCAGCATTACCCTTAGTTTCTTCCCATTTTTGTTTTCTAGGGTGGTAGGTTTAGAATTTGAGCCTTGCCTAAAAAGGGGGTGGCAAGAGCCTTAGCCAATATCCGGAATCCCAGGGGTGACAGGTGCAAGCTGTCCCTTGCGAAGCAGCGTGGCTTGTCAAGCATGTCATCCCAGGCAGACAGACACTGGATCCCCTTTGAATGACAGCAGAAATTAAGCCAATTGTTAAAGCTGATCATCTTGTCTCTATGTTGTGGCATCATTCTTGGTGAAGGAAGGATACTGCTCAGGGTCAGGGTCATACCTGACTGGGCTACATAATCAGGGAGCTCCTCTATGTCTCTTTTCATGTAGTCCAGGGAGGTATGTCTCAGGTCGTTCACACCAGCATGGACAATGACTGTGTCATATTTGTACTTGCTGTGGAGTGACCCGAGTGCTTGTGTTATGTGACGGGTTCTAGCACCCGATAGGCAGTTTACTGTGACTCTCTCCTTGTTCAGCCTGGTGAATGGGACGTCAGTGTGTCTGACTATGGAGTCACCTATGACAAGTATGTTTGGTGTTGTATTTGGCCTTAAGGGCTGTGACTGCTTTGCACACTGATTTTGTGGTTTATGTGTTGCCTGTGGTGTGCCATGAGGTGGCAGTTGCTTGGATGTCTGCTTTGGAGGCCTCTGCTGTTTAGGTAAATTTTTGCTCAGAGACTCCGAGTATGACATTGTGTGTTTATGTGTTTGATTCATTGTTGTGATAGCTTTATGTGAGACTGGTTTTGTGGTGTGTGTAGTTGCCTTCTCCTCCTGTCTGGTCTTGCCAGTCCTGAGTTGAGAGAGCTCAGCCTCCAGTTTGGCTAAATAGCTGCATCTCTCGCAAGTATTTGTGTTATGTGGGAGGAGGAGAGGGTTGTCAGTGTACATGAGGCAATTGTAACATTGCCTCAATATTCCCAAATTCACCAACTGGACAGGAGAGGATGCCAGCATCTGGCCCTTTGACATGCTAGAGAAATTTAGAAGTTAGGGGTGTAACTAAATAAGAGAGGACTTAGTAAGGAAGTGGGTACTCCTGGGGGGGGTTTGCTAGTGAGGGACTTTGTATAATACAGAAGTGCTAAACCTGAAAAGAAGATGCTTTTAAGACAAGTAAAAGCTTTTAGGAACAAGTGCTGTGCTTTTTAGTTAAGGGATATACTGTTTAGATTACTAGTAGAGCAGTTCTAAGGGAAAAAATGAAGAACAGACTTTATGGAGCCAGAAAAAGTTTAACCTTGTTAAACCGGTGCCGCCCGATGCTGCTCTAGTGGCAACTCCGCGCTAAAGCACTCTAAAGCGTGCTTGATAGCAGGGGCTGGAAAGAGCCAGGAATTGACCCAAAACAGCCAATAAAACTACAGTTTCAAGTCAGTAACCACTCCCACGGGGGCAGGGAAGCAGCTCAATGTTTATCACTGCCACTGATCAACAGAGAGACTTTCCTTTAGCCCAAGCAAAAATGGCCTCACAGAAACTTACAAAACAGTTCAAGAACAGCAAGCCTGTAACTTGAACTTTTTTAAATCTCAGAAAAGTGGGAAAAAAGCAAGATTTTTTTTTGTTTTGTTTTTCAGAGATAGCAGAGGTTCACAAGTAATATCAAGTTATAACAGTGCAGTAAATGACCCCACACAAGAGTGCTAGGTCAAAGACAGAAAATATGCAAGTTTTGATAAAAAACGATTTTAAAATTAAGTGCAAACAGGAAATTCAGTATACAGCTTTTGGCTGTGCTCTAAATACAGCTACTAATGCAGAAATCAAGTTTAACAAGCCAGAAAATGCTCAAACTAGGCAGCTATGCAGAAAAACTTATCAAATAAACAGAGGAAAAATACTTAAAATCTCAAAAGTGGCTCCTTTCTTCTCTCAGCGTTTTCTCCTCTTGGTGGGTGCTTCACCAACAGCCAACAAGCCTGAAAAGATGCCAAAACCACGAGGCAACTAGGTTTTAAGAGAGGAAGATGAAGGAGTTTTAGAAATGACCCCTTTTGGCCAAAACAACTACAGTTTCAAGTCAGTAACCACTCCCATGGGGCAGGGAAGCAGCTCAATGTTTATCACTGCCACTGATCAACAGAGAGACTTTCCTTTAGCCCAAGCAAAAATGGCTTCACAGAAACTTACAAAACAGTTCAAGAACAGCAAGCCTGTAACTTGAACTTTTTTAAATCTCAGAAAAGTGGGAAAAAAGCAAGATATTTTTTTGTTTTTGTTTTTTCAGAGATAGCAGAGGTTCACAAGTAATATCAAGTTATAACAGTGCAGTAAATGACCCCACACAAGAGTGCTTGGTCAAAGACAGAAAATATGCAAGTTTTGAGAAAAAACGATTTTAAAATTAAGTGCAAACAGGAAATTCAGTATACAGCTTTTGGTTGTGCTCTAAATACAGCTACTAATGCAGAAATCAAGTTTAACAAGCCATAAAATGCTTAAACTAGGCAGCTATGCAGAAAAACTTATCAAATAAACAGAGGAAAAATACTTAAAATCTCAAAAGTGGCTCCTTTCTTCTCTCAGCATTTTCTCCTCTTGGTGGGTGCTTCACCAGCAGCCAACAAGCCTGAAAAGACGCCAAAACCATGAGGCAACTAGGTTTTAAGAGAGGAAGATGGAGTTTTGGAAATGACCCCTTTTGGCCAATAAAACTACAGTTTCAAGTCAGTAACCACTCCCACAGGGGGCAGGGAAGCAGCTCAATGTTTATCACTGCCACTGATCAACAGAGAGACTTTCCTTTAGCCCAAGCAAAAATGGCCTCACAGAAACTTACAAAACAGTTCAAGAACAGCAAGCCTGTAACTTGAACTTTTCTAAATCTCAGAAAAGTGGGAAAAAAGCAAGATTTTTTTTGTTTTTGTTTTTCAGAGATAGCAGAGGTTCACAAGTAATATCAAGTTATAACAGTGCAGTAAATGACCCCACACAAGAGTTCTAGGTCAAAGACAGAAAATATGCAAGTTTTGAGAAAAAACGATTTTAAAATTAAGTGCAAACAGGAAATTCAGTATACAGCTTTTGGTTGTGCTCTAAATACAGCTACTAATGCAGAAATCAAGTTTAACAAGCCAGAAAATGCTCAAACTAGGCAGCTATGCAGAAAAACTTATCAAATAAACAGAGGAAAAATACTTAAAATCTCAAAAGTGGCTCCTTTCTTCTCTCAGCATTTTCTCCTCTTGGTGGGTGCTTCACCAACAGCCAACAAACCTGAAAAGACTACTCTCTCTCTCTCTTTCCCATGTCCTTATTTCTTTTTTATACCTTTCAAAAATCTCCAGATTTTGTTCTTTATATTTTTGCACTTCCTCAGTCACTTCTTTTTCCAAACAGCCCAAGGTTTCTTGGTTTATATCATGTTTTTCATAAATCTGTTATATTAATAAACATAAATTTGTATTTGAATCTTTTGCCAGTCTTTCTTTTGCTAGTATTTTTCTTAACTCTAATTTCTGTCTTAATCTTTTTGTATATCTTCTGTCTGGAAATTCTGTGCTTCTTGCATAATAGTAACAATACATCATTTCTTTCTTATCATAAATAGTCCACTCTATCATCTTTATGGCTCTTTTTTTGTCCTGTCAATTTTTGTGATTTTTTTTTTGGACTAATTACTTCCTACTACAAGAGAGGGCCTTCTTCCCCCTGCACCTGGCCTAGCCCCATTGTAGGAATGTTTCTGTCTTGAAGATTCTACACTGTAATTTTTTCCAATCGTGGCACCAGTGCGCCTACCGGGACTTCTGCACCCCAACTATCTTTTTTATTTTTTAATCTACTTTTGTTCCATGATATATGCTATTGAAAATATTGGTGTACTTCACATAATCTACCCACACTTCACTGAAACTCTTTTAACAGAGATGAAAAGAGTGAACATTCAATAAAATGAACGTTCACATCAGTGAAAAATTCTACAAGGAAAGGAAGCAGTTGGCTAATGCCAGGAAACTGCCCTTTTCCCCACTGTAGTGCAATCTTATAGTTGATATATATATATATATATATATATATATATATATATATATATATATTATAGTTGGGGGGTGTGGGAGGCATTACCCCCCCTCCTTGGTGGGTTTGATATACTGCGGTAGGTGTGGTGTTGATAAGGTGGCTAAATGCTTCCTTTCCTTGTGGTATTTTTCACTGATTTGAATGTTCACTTTATTGAACATTCACTCTTTTCATCTCTACAAAAAGAGTTTGGGTGAAGTGTGGTTCTATTATGTAATATAGACCCAAAATATAGTCTATATATCAGTATAGTCTTGGTGAGATTTTGTGAAAAACAGGGTCCACCACATGAAGGTACCACCAAGACTTCAAGATGAATTAAATTCCAGCAATACTACTCTCCTTTGTTGCTGATTTATCATCTCTGCATATGGATCCTCTGTGTGCTATGTTATGCAGGCACAGACAAAATTCTCTGCCAGAGTTTGTGAGAATTACTCTTAAAACAAGTAGGTGGGACTTCCCCCTCCTTTGATTCCAAGGCAGGGAAGTTAAAGTTTTATTAAGTACAAGCAGGTTTTTGGTGCCTAAATAGTAAAGCAACCTAAGGGTTAAGTTAAACTGTAGTAGAAGGTAGTCTTTGGATTTAATATAAAGGGAGCATTTTTTTAGTGTTTCTTTAGTGATACCCATTCTGGAGAATAAATGTATCTGTTTGTTAGTTTTGTATAATGGCACTGCTTCTGCAAATTTTGTAGCATAGGCTGTTATAACTATTATGTACTGATACCCATTGACAGATTTACTAGTGGCCCCACAATGTCCATAGAAATACATGCAGAGGGTACCTCTGTTATAGACATTGGGATCAAGGGACTCTTATAGCCATAATGGAGTGCACTTTCCCGGCATTCTGGACAAGAAACACAAGTGTACTATCCATTTCATTATGCTTGTGTAATAAAATCTAGCTAGTACTCTTGCCTTAGTTTCATCCCCAGGTGACCTCCTAACATGCTTCTATGGGCTACCATCATTATTAGTTTCCTATACAGTTTTTGCACTAGCATTTGACGTAGAATTTCTTACTTTCTCTACTTAATGTGTAAAAGACGGCATCTTTTAACTCAAAATGAGGGTAAAAAGTAATGGGAACATGTTGACGATTTCCCACTACAGTTTTGGCTTTATGCTATCTGGCCCCACTTAAAGTATTATATTTCCCACTGTCTTTTTTTTTTTTTAAGTTGATGAGGCTTACCTTTAAGTCCACTAATTTAGGTTACTTTCTTCGGTAACTTGCCTTGCAGTGAGTTATAGTTTCTCCCATAAAAACATTAGCAATATAGCTTCTTCTACGTATTCCTATGTAAAGGGCAGCACTTGAAGAGCTGAGGGGGTAGGTTGCTAGTTCATTGGCCTGGCTATGCCTCTGAATAGTTTTCTAGATGTACAGGAGGTCACATATGACTGGATTCACTGAGGCTTTGCAGCTAGTCAGAAGTCACCTTTCAAGAATATCTAGCAAACAGGATAGAGAGAAAGCACTTAAAGACAGCTTTTGTAGCTCAAGAAAGTCATGTCCTTGATTATCTTAGTGAGAAAATTCTGCAGTCACTTATCTGGGTGATATGTTTATACAGGTACATACCAGAGGGGCATTTAAACTCTATTATCAGTCTGACGAGGGAGGAGTAGAGAGGGATGATAACTTCCTTAGATCTGGAAGAAATACTCCTAGTGAATAGTCTGGCAACATAAAGGAATTTCTTAACAAGAGATGACACATGATATGCAAAGGATAGATTGTTGTCATCAAAAGTATCCAAGTCCCTAATGGTGGAGTTTATGTATTTATCCTTTGTTGAAAAGCAAAGTATGGAAAAGCGTACAAAAATGTATCAGAGAATGTATAGAATAATACAAGAAAGTATCCTAATATAGAAAGTGATATATATCACAAATCAAGAAAAAATAAGGCATTACTGTTTAGGCAGAGATGTTATTCACAAGGGAGGAGGCATCTGAATATTTGGTTAAAATGATAAAGGAGGATGTTAGCATAATGAGGGAAATGAAAAATTCAAAAGGAGAGGTAAAAAGAACACAAGAGTAAATTATGAGGATTGTAGTACATACAGCATGTGGAAAATATGCACAAGAGTAAGAAATGGAAAATAAGTGAGAATGGAAAGTAAATAAATTCCAGAATAAATTAAGGAAGAATTTGAAAATGAAGTTACTATTAGTAAAAAGTGGCTGCAGTACTTAGGAAAATTAATTCTGATTCAGTACCAGACCCAGATGGCATAGGGTATGGAGTGTACAAAAAATGAATGGATTTGCAAACAGAATATTTTATAAATGTACTGAATGAATAGTTGAAGAAACAGTTTATTTAAGAAGAGTAACTTAGTGGGATATTAAAATTTATGTGGAAGAAAGATGAGAAGAATAAAATAAAAAATTGGAGACCCATAACACTAAACACTAATTATAAAAATGTTATGAGAATAATATAGAGGAAAATGAAATTAAGTATGATGGATATTATTGAAAAAAAGTATATATGGTACAAAAGGGAAGGAATGTCAATAATTTTTATTGGTTATGAAAGAAACTGTGGATGACACTAAGTAAAAAGGAGGAAGTGAATCTTATGGCAGGTGATATTAGCAAGGCATTTGTTACAGTAAGATACGATGCTTTGTGGGATGTTACGGAGAGGTATGGAATAGGTAACAGAATTAGGAGTGTGTGTCAGTATATCAAAATAATAGAGTGAGAGTGTTAGTGAATGGTGGCTAAGTAATGAAATGTGCATGAAGCATAGTATAAAGCAAGGATGTCCCATGAGTAGAATATTGTTTGAAATAGTAATGAATGCAATGGTGAGTGAAGAAGCTTATAAAAGGAAAGATGTTAGATATATGATATAAATGGAGGTGGTGATTCTAGTAGTTTTAACATGCACAGACAATATAGTTGCAGTTGCTAAGAACAAAATGTGGATGAGAGAAGTACCACTTTGTCTGAATGGATGTTTAATTTAAATAGGAATGACCCTGAATAAAGAAAAAAGCAAGGGTTTTGGTGATGAGGAGAAAACTGAGACTTTTTATGACACAAGTATATTTGCTAGGATTAAAATGTGAGAAAATTATGTAGTTATGATACAATGGGAAGGTATGATAAAGAAATTAAAGGAATGTGTCTTCTCTAGAGGGTGTATAGATTAGCATTCAGGAAAAAGGTTTATCTAATGAATTTGGTATTAATTGGAAAAATAATGCACATGTCAAATTTCTGTATGATCCCACTAAAGTATACAAAGGAAATTCTGCAGTTCTTATTTTCTTCCATATGGTTTTCAAGATTAAATTAAGTGAAAAGAAGTGTGTTGTATAATAGTGAAGATAAATGGGGATTGGAGTTACTGAATCCCATTGTTTATTCTGCTTCTTTAAACTTATATAGAGTATTAAAGTGGATAAAGGAAGAAAATGAAAATTCAATAGTGAGAATGTTTAAATATAAGTAAAAACAATTCTGGGAGATGAGAGTAAGAAAAATATGCAAAAGAAGAACTTAACAATCGTCAAGAAAAATGTTAACATGGAAAATAAAAATTGATATAGAGAAAAATAGAAGGATGTGATATAATAATGTGATAAAACAATATTAGTATGTAAATCAGTGGGGAAATATACCAGAAAAAGTAATTAAAGGGATTAAAGTAAGGAAAAGGTGGTGCATCAAGACAGCAGAGAGTCAGGATTTCCCATGGAGATTGGTAATAAGTAAGTTACCAGTAAAGGAGAATATGCCATATTAAAAGAACACTGAGTGTGTGTTTTTATTTTGTGGTCATGAAGAGACAACAGAGCATGTCTTTTGAAATGTAAAAAGAGTGGTGAAACTCTGGAAGAAGTGGTGTGAAGAAAATGTATTTGATAATATTAATGACAAACAATGTAGATATGGATACAATTGTGTATAGATATTATAAAAACAAGAAGAAAGAATAAGTGAGAAAGATGGATAAGAATTTATTTATGCAACATGGGTTATTTGGAGTGAAAAGTTGAATGAAATTGTTTAATGGGAAATGGACTTCGATATATTGTGAAAAATAAGATATGATTATGGAAGAAGGAGTGGGGGTCAACTATGGAAGAATAGCAATGAGGATGTTATAAGAAAAATGATAAACATTAGAAAAATAGAAATGTGTATGCATGTGCTTGTAAATATGTACATTTGTGTGTGTGTGTGTGTGTGTGTGTGTGTGTGTGTATATATATATATATATATATATATATATATATATATATATATATATATATAAATATATATATATATATGGTTCCCCTTCAAAACATCTAAAAATCATAACATCAAAACCATAACATCTAAAACCCATAACATTGAATTTCATAACATCTAAACTGTGCATCACAACATCAAACACTACAAATTTCATGAAAAAACACCCCCTCCGCATATAACGACACCAATCTAACTAACATACTTTTTACTATGTTTCTGCAGGGAGGCAAGCCCCCTGTAAATTAAATATGACAACTCCGAGATCGCACTACAAGGGGAAAAAGTTAATTTCCTAACCCCACTGTATCACAATCACCATAAAGTATGTACATATAATGTCTATATCATGTAACTGTATGGCCTAAAATACACATACAGAGTGGCAAAATGAACACTATATAAATAGTATAAATTCCTACACTATATAAATAATATCTACAGAAATAAAAACTGCATCTCATAGTAATACCACAAGATTAACACATTAAACTATAACATTTACACATTTGATGATACACTATTACATATTATACATTTTAGATGTTATGGGTTTTAGATGATATGGAGTTTAGATGTTATGGTCTTGATGTTTTGATTTTAGATGTTAGGAGTTTTAGATGTTTTGAATGGGAACTATATATATATATATATATATATATATATATATATATATATATATATATATATATGATATGTGCCAGCATAATTAGCTGGAATTTTGTAAAGAATGATATCTTTTGAATAGCAAACTGATGTATAAAGGATGCTTGTGTCACAAATGTATTGGAATTATATGGCATTTGAACATCACACTGATTTGTACAGATGCTTGTTACAAATTTATTAGAACTCCATGGCATTTGAATACCAAATTGACTTGTACAGATGCTTAAGTTACAAATATATTAGAACTGTATGGCATTTGAATATCAAAATGTATTTGTAAAGTTGCTAGTGTTGAAAAAATATATCAACAGTGGGTCCTGCTGGACAGAGAAGGAATATACATGTGAGACTGTATGTATACATGTTAGCAGATAACCCTGGAAAAGCAGAGGTTAACCAACTAGCTTACTTTAAGAAAAATAAGGGAAATGTAAATGAGCTGTTAAACCATTAAAATGACATCGCATGGTGATGACTAGTACCAAAGATGGTAGGTCTGGAAGAAGCCATTGTTTACCTGCTTAAGTAAAAACAGAGGAAGTGCTACAATTGTTTCCTGGCCTCGGGCCTGCCATAAACATTAGAAAAGCTCTAGATATGCATTGTTTACATGTCTATGCTAAAGTCCTCTCTCGACTTCAAAAGTAGATAGTGTGGGAACTTACAGTCAGGTGACCAGATGAGGTCATTCTGCCAGCCCTGGAAATAATATTTTTTTAGATATTATTAATATATAGTAATATTAAGTAATCGCTCAGTATTGAGTATCCTGTCTTGAGCCTGATGACAAGAAGGACCACTCACCACATCATCTGCCTTGCTGTATTAAGTAAGTAGAGAATAGTAATTCTCCTAGATTCAGTCAGGAAAATATAATGAAGCATAGTTTAGATATTGATTTTCTTTGAGTGTGTCCATCAATGTTATTTTCAATAATTCCTGTGATTTGAACTCTGTGGTTTACTCTAAATATATATTCTGTATTTATATATTACTTTATTATTAAATACATTTAAAACTTTTATTAAGGCTGGTCCTTTTAGAAAGTATTTGACCTTTGAGAGTGCTTATATTTGGTGGCACTGTGTGGGCCACTCCTAAAGATCTAGCTGTCTTGGTCAATTACTACCATTTGCATTAGTATTAATATTACACAGTATAATTGGACACCCTTTGTTAAGGGCCTTAGAGTAGCTGATTGTGGAGTGTTTGATGGTTACAGTCTGGGCAGAAAGGGGCACAGCAGGTAAATCTGTGCCAGCCTTTCCCTGGTGTGTGTGAAAATTAAATCTTAAAGAGTGTGGGTTTCAGCTACTTGGGGCAGGGACACAAAGCACTGGTTGCACAGATATGTGTTGGAACACTTGGCTTGGACACTCGGCTGAGAACCTACCCTACAGCTGTACCAGTGGGAAGTCTTACCAAGGACCTGGAGGGAGACAGATATAGAGAAATCCAGACCCCCAGGCTCTGTGTGTTTCCTGAATGCACTTAAGGGAAATTGTGGTTGATGCAGAGAGGTCTGCATCTGGAAATACTGAGTGTATCTATTTGCATGCCAAGTGAATGTCCCCCTCCAGTGTCAGTGGTGAGGATTCAGGCTACTTGATTACTGTCCCAGAAGGGTCATCACAATGTAATTAATGTTTTTATGTTGTGTTAAAATACCTGTACTCTTTTCAATAGCTGCTTTGGGGTCTTCACATCCACCTCTGCTACCACCAACTCAAGGATATGTTGAGGGATTGAGTTCCAAAATTTAGAAATGTGGTGGGAGTAGAGGGAGTCTCCCACTTTGTTGTTGCTTTTGGATACTTGGAGGAGTGTTTTGTGTGAGGATCGGAGTTGCCGAGTGTTGGCATATGGTTGGAGTAATTGTTGTAGGGCTGGGGTTCTGTTTGGCTGCTATATTAGTTGGTGAGTAAAGACAAGTTGGGTATAGGTTAATTGTTGTGGGAATTCTAAACAATTTATTTGTTGTAGGGCAGAGCATTGGTGGGATCTATATGGAGAGCTAGTAGCAAACTTGGATATTTTATTGTAAGCTGATTCACTTTTGATAAGGTCAGTTTTGTTAAGGTTTGTAAAGATGGGAGAAGCATAGAGAACAGTAGATAAGAGATGAGTCTTGGTGATGCTTAATCTAGAATGGCTAGTTAGGAAAGTATTAATTTGGTAGAGACAGCCTAGTTTGATGTGTTTTTTTTATTGTCTGAGAGAGGTGTAGATCAAATTTTAATTTGCTATCAATTGTGACACCTAGTAATTTAGTATGTGGGTTGGTGTTTATGATTGTGTTGTTGGAGGAGTGGATTTGAAAAGTGGCTGAGGGATTGGGTGTTTTGGTGGGGAGAAACAGCAGGAGTTTGGTCTTGTTTGGGTTCAGTATGAGGTTAGTGTTAGTTATCCAGGGTTCTACGTCTAGGAAGGATTATTGTGTTACAGCCTGTAGTTGTGTTATAGAGGGGGTGGAGCATATCAGGGTAGAGTCATCTGCATATTGGATGACAGAGGTGAGAGATGTGGATTTATGGAGTTGATCTGTGAAGATGGTAAAAAGTAAGGGGCCTAATATGGAGCCTTGTGGAACTCCTATGTTAACAGGGAGCAAAGATGATAGCTCCTGTTGCCATCTAACAGCCTGCTGGTGTTTGGTTAGATAGCTGTTGAACCAAGCTAGGGAAGAATGACTGAGATGTAACGTGGTCAGTTCTGACAGCAGTTTTTGGTGTGAAACTGTGTTGAATGCCTTTAAGAGATCTAGAAAGATGGATGAGACATATTTATTCTGATTTCTGTGTTCATTTGTTGTTTTATTAAAACTGAGGAGGGCGGTTGTGGTGCTGTGGTGGGGGCAAAAACCATGTTATGCGTTTGATAGGAGGTTATTGGAGAGAAGGTAGTTTAGAAGCTGGGAGTGAATACATTTTTCTAGTATTTTAGAGAGAGGTAAAAGAATGGCAATGGGCCTGTAATTAGTAGGCTCGGTAGAGTTGCCACCTTTATGCAGTGGGGTGATATAGGAGACTTTCCAGATTAGTGGGACATGGTTCTCAAAGATAGAGTAGTTGATGAGGATAGAAATGGGGTAGGCTATGACTTTGGAGGCAGCTTTGAGGAATTCTGATGGGTTGTCAGCAGCTAGGCTGGTGGGCTTGAGCTTACTGAGTAGTTTTTTATTGTATGGGTTGGGACGGGGTTAAAGGAGAGTGTGTTTACACCCTCATTGTTGGCTATGGGGACTGTAGTAGATAACATGTATTAATAAATGTTAAGAGATGAAAAAAGCATCCATCTTTGCAGCATCGATAGATAAAGTCCCATCTAGGCCCCAGGCAACCTGCGTTCAAATAGTGGCCCAGGCACTGGAAGACCTGGGCAGTGGAGGGTGAAAGAGCTCACCATCCAGGACAAAGAAAGTGGTGGCTTTCAGTTTGTGCTCATCATCACATAAGCAAAGGCTTGTATAGTACTGAAGTGGCTAGGACTGGAGATATGGCTTAGTGTTCCAAGCCAGTGATGGTAGTTTTCATTAAGTTGTAGTGGAAAGCATGCACATGCACAAGGATGATATAGTTTGCCCCACAGTGATGTGGATACTCATGTCAACTACTGGGAAAAGGTTTATGGTCTATCATAGAAATGTCATCATTGCCAGTATCCTGGGAAGGGCACAGACCATGTACATGACTGCCTGGATGTCAGCCCATATGTTTGATTCTCATACAGGGGGTTCCCCAAGATTGAGGGAATACATGGGCTCAAGAAAAAGAGTGAAATATTTGATGGTCAGCAGATGTGGAAGTAAAAACACAGAAGGAAAAAAAGGCTGAAAAGTGTCACCACATTTTGGGGTTTAGCGTACAGGTAAATCTCTCCCAAGTGTATCCCTTTATGTTATTTGAAGTTGTTTGTTTGTGCCTTTCGGCTTTTCCCGGTTAGGGGTCGCCACAGCAGAACTCTGGTCCGCTAATGATTGGTAGTTGATTTTTACGTGCCAAGTTACCAGCCCTGATGCACAACCTTCAACGAAGGTACACCCATTCACGCATATCTCCACGCAGAAGATGCTCTCGCTGTGAATCGAACGGGACAGCGTCTTACTGTGATGCGACAATGCTACCGCAGCACTAAATACTTTTTTTTCCAAGTTCAAAGTTTTCATGTAGTCCATCCATCTCTTGTCCAGATGTTGTCATCTCCTCTTTTCTTCTTCCGGTGTTTCCCAAATCTGTTTTACCAAGTCATCATCTGCTTTCCTGCATATGTATCCAAAACATTGTTATTGATTCTGCTTCACCTTCTCTGCATCTGATGATACATTGACTTCTACTCTGATTTTCTTATCTTCACCTGTCCCCCAGTGTGCATTCTTTCTACCCATTTAAGGCACTTCATCACCCCAACTGCTCTGACTTTATCACCTAGATCTCTGTGCCATACAGAAGCCCCGGTCACACAACTGTTTTATATACCTTACTTTTCAGCTTATTCTCCTGTCATGTAATATCCATGACACGTTATGCCATTTGGCTTCAGCACCTCTAATTTTAGTTTTGACCTCCTCATTCAGATTTTCCTTTTTCTCAACCACACCTCCCAGATACTGGAAGCTATTAACCTGTTCTTCTATTTTCCCTTCTAACTCAGTTTTCAACTTCTGATTTCCCCAGTTTGCTGCCATGACCACTGTCTTGTCTCTACTAAGTTTCATCCCATGTGCCTTCAGTTTTGCAAACTAGGTATCTATAATTTGCTGAAGTTTGTGCTCGGAGTCTGCTTGTAGTGCATCTTCAGTTGCATACAGCAGCTTTGTTGATCTGTCCTCTTTAACCTGTTTGATGATATAGTCCATCTGTACTATGATCGGGAGTTGGCTCGGAGCTGAAACCTCATGCAGAGTCAATAACAAATCTTTATCAAATACTAACTTTCCAGTTACAATACATTAATCACATTACAAGTTTAATATTTAGCTGTAAAAATATGCAAGCATCAATAAAGCAGATATAGGACATTCTGCTGATGAGCCAGCCATTAAAAGGACTGCACAGCAGAAACTGCATATTGAAAGTACAGCCAATATAACAGTAGTTAAGTGCTTTTTTATGGATAAAGATCCTCATATCTCTTGCAACCCTGCAATTGATGTAATCAATTCTGGAGCCATTGTATCACAAGGATAAGGAAAGATTTCCTTTCACAGTGACTTTTTTAATTTTTCCAAATGTTTAGGGATTTTAATACAGTAAGAATAGTCACAATTCCTAAGACAGGATATGATTACAGCTCATGAAATTAGTACCACTTCAGTCTTTGATATTTGCTATTATCAGCACCTACAATGTACCCAGAATTGCCTTCTCCAGCAGCTTTGTTCTTCTTGTTCCTACTACTGCTGGAAGTCTTTATTCTATAATTTCTAGTTTCTGCGTCCTGCCTTAGGCATAGGCCAACTAGGCGGCCGCCTAGGGCACCGTTCTAGCAGGGGCACTTTTCCAGTATTTATTTAGTGTAGGTAGACCAGGATGGGGGTGCTGGGTGGTGTGGTGGGGGGCACAGTGGAGCCCTTTTGCCTAGAGTGCCAGTTGATCTAAGGCCGCTCCTAGTATTTTATGACTATGTTTTTCAGTCATAGGACACTACAGTCACTTGGTGACTCCTCTTTGGATATGGCATTTTTCAGTAAAATGTCTGAAAACCACAATGTAGGCAACAATATATTCTGATAAAGTTGCAGCAACATGCTTTAAATATTTCAGCAAAAAATCAAATAAATTCTTTCATATGACTACTGAATGCTGTTCTGCAGCTGGTGTCAGCAAATATTACCATTGTAGGTCATGACCACCAGCACTTTTCCATGTGATGTCCTGAATAATTCCTTAAATACAACTGGCAGAACATTTTTAATGCATTTATTGAATTATAACTTAAGACACGGGCAAATATACATTTATATAAAAGAAAAACAGTGTTAACATGTTCACAGTTACTAACATTATGCATGACATATATTCTTTTATACGGTTATCATCAATCCAACATTACATAAATTGACGAATTCCTGCTTTCCGTTAAACCTCACTCCTCTTCCAAAACATTATTCTGCATGTATTGCTCCCACACTTTCCATTTTTTTCTAAGCAATTTGCTCCTACCCTTTTCTAAAGATCCCATTTCCAATTATTTACTCTCTATTGCAAGATTCATTACTTCAAATACAGTTGGTTTAGAATTTGAGCTTCATTTTCTAGTAATTACTTTTTTGGAAGCTACCAGAATTAAATTTAACAAGTCTTACTATGTCTAGGAAATCCCAGCTCAAAAAAAAAAACTGATGATTTACACTCATTTGCTAACCCATTTTTCTGACAGAGTGGTCTGCAAGGAAGTTTTAAAGTCAGACAACTCATTACACTCCCAAAACATATGTTCCCAGTTACCCCCCCCCCCCACACACACACACCTCCATTTATCATCTACCCAAGGAAAAATACTTTGTAGTCTACTTAGGGCATCAGAATACCTGTGCACTTTCATGCAAAATTCCTAAATCTTCTAGACTTTGTTGCAAATTTGGAAGACACAAATGTGCCCTCCCCATTATTTTCTTGTGAATTGCTTGTCCATTATCTCTTCCCAATGTTTTCTAACTTCCTCCGATTCCTATAATCACTGTGCAATATTTTATATGCCCTACTAATTATCCTTTTTTAACAGCAGCTTCTGTTATAGATTTAACTTAAAACTCTATCACAGCAGGTCTTTCACATAGGAATCTCCTACCTTTCTCTTTGCCTATGATATCAGTACCGATAGGGAAGGCAGTCTCTACACTGCAGTTAATATCTTCTTGGCCTCTTCTCACTCTATTACCTTTATCTCTTAGTTATTTGTTGCTAGTACCTTGAATACTTTGACAGTTTCCTCCAGTAAATTCCAACTCCCTCTTGCCTGTTCTCTGTATCCCTAGCTGCAGTCATCCCTATCGGCAGAATCTCCCTTCTCCATTCTCATGTTGGCTTAGCTCTTAGAATATTTCTTGCTACTTTATAATATTCTGTATGGCAGTTATTCTTTTTAAGCATCTGCATCCAAAATCCCACTCTCTTATTTCTTGAATTTCTCCCCAGCTTCATCTTCATTTTCCAGTATGAATTATAACTTTCTGCTTCTGTTATGTCTATGAGCCTTAACTCTGTAGCTCTAAAATATACACTCAAATTAGGTAATTCTAAAATAACCTTGTTCTACTTAAAGGATCATTATATCCTACTTGACCCCTGCCCTCTACCCCTTCCAGATAAAATCCTTCAACTCTTACTACTGTCTATAATTTATCCTCTGATAAAAATATACTTGATCTGTACATAAAACTAAAGGGGCTAAATATTTTCACTGCTTATATCTTGCTATCCACATCCATAAACAAATGCTTCCAGTATATAAGTTTTTGTATTATCTTTTGTTTAGTCTCTTCCTACATAGCCGTAGCTGCCATAACAGATTCCTTTTTAACCCATAACCCTAAATGCTTCATTTTCTCATGTCCCCATAAATACGAGTATTACTGAACCAATTCATGTGTGGATACATAGTTTACAGCTATAGCCCTTTGCTTTGTCTTCAGTAATTTTATATCTCAAAAAAACTTGAAATTGTCTCAGAATATTTGTCAACACTGAGACATCCTTTTCTGTTTTTATCAGGTACAAAATAATATCATCTGCAAATAAAACCAGCTTTTCTTGATTACCGTACCAATTTCTTTGCCAATGGCTCTAAATATAATGCAAACAACAAAGGTGAAGAGGACACCCCTGCCTGATTCTTCTGTTCTGGCAATTTATCAGAGAGGAACCCTCCCACTTTAATTTTTGCCTGTGATCCCTCATATATTCTCCTAATTATCTTTATTATTGTATCAGGGAATGCAAATGCTCACATTGCCTTACTGACAAAATGCCAACTTACTTTGTGGAATGCTTTCTCTGCATTAAGACCCAAAACAACAGTGGTATTTTTTTACATTCTACTTCCCTCTGGATCATCATTATTCTATTAATGTTGTCAAATGTTTGCCTCCACAAAAACACATTGATCCATATCCATCGGTTTTGGCAAAGCCTTTGCTATTATAGACAAACACTTTATAATCATGATTTAAAATTAAAATGGGCCTGCCTACATGAGGGTCTGAAGAGTATTTACCATCTTTGGTTATTACAGCCACTACAGTTTTTTTCCAGAATGTTAGTGGCTCCCCCTCCTTTTAAAATACTGTTAAACAAAACATTCCATGTCTTTATCATCTTATTCCCTCCTAGCTTCAAAACTTCAACAATTAATACCATCTATTCCTGGAGACTTTCCTGCAGATTGGTTATACATCTTTTTTTATCTCATCACCTCCTTTCTTAACTCCTTAACTCCTTAATTGTTGAGTCTCATCTATGACTAACCTTGGCATATTTAAGTCTTCCACAAGTATCTCCATTTGTGCTTTTTCTTGATTTCCACATCCCTCTGTTTTATACACATTTTCATAAAATTTCCAAAATATCACTAATACCTCTATAGGTGCTCTGGTTATTTTTCTTGTTATAGGCTCCCTACATTTAGTCTTTTTCTACTTTTTGCTTCCTAAAAGATTTGTGCTCTGGAGTTATCAAAAAAGAATTACTTAACAGCAATCCTTCTAAACACATGAATATTATCCAGGTATGATAAGTCATTATTTCTACTTATTACATATGAAAGCTTTTTTAAATGAGTTCCACACAAAAATAAAGAACAACCAGCTGGTAAACGTGAACCATTGCAAAAAAAACAATAATAGCAAAAGTCAAGAAAACAGTAACCATATACATATATATGGTCTGAGGAAGCCAGTTAGTGGTGAAAGCGCTTACCTATTAATAAAGAAATATTTGCTTCTACCGTGTGAAACCTGGAAGCTGTACTTTATGAGAATTGGAGCTATACTTCGTGTTACTGTTGCTGTTTTCTTGACTTTAGCTTTTTAAATGTCTGTTTCCAGCTTTTGTGTTAGATGTTGATCTTTTATACAGTTGTTTCTTGTCATCTCCATTGAACCTATGTCATATTTTACAAGAATTTTTGTTTAAATGAAAACCCTCAAAAGTACTCCTCCAGAACACCCCATAACCTATTAACTTAAAATAAACACACAAAACTATGTACATCTTCAAATAATGAAGTTTAACCCTCTTGACAGTAACAATTGTCCCAAATCAATGGCTGCACACACACACGTAAAACCTAACCTAAAATTCAGGTTATCCATGCCAAGACACATTTAAAGCCTGTGGTCCTGCTTGCACTAACTGCTGTCTGTTCTTGTCTTATCTTTATTCCTCTTCCAGATGTGAAAAACAACTTGTGTGTGTTCAGAAAACATTGAGTTTTAGCCTTAAGAAAAAGTGCACTGGCTATCTTTAAATAAAACCATTATACACTGCTCTAGTAAATGCATAAAGGTATTTAATTACCAGAAAAGCTGCTCTCCCTTATTCACTTCCAAAAATTTCAAGCTTTATTTTTTACTGAGATGCTTGCATTTGTACCTTTTAAATTTCTTTCTCTCAATAAGCAATGTCCGGACCTCTCAATGTATTGCTTTCACATTTAGTCAGCTTGTTTCCATGGAAACAGAAGAGCAAAATGGAGAGATGCCCTCAGCGCCAAACTTCTCAACTGACATTAAACATTTATTTGCTTAAAGAAAACTGTATTACATTGTAGTCCTTCATTTTTTAAACACACTTTCATTCACAAAAAATGTCATTAGATTAAGCCAAGAGCATTAATCCAGACATTCACCTATGCAAAATCAGTGCACTTTTACACACCATCCCCCACCCTAACAGCCCAAGAATACAACTTATTGACTTACACATGCTTTTTTCCAGCATTTCCTTTTTACACTGTAATGCCAACATTTCTTAAAACTAAAAAAGACAGAAAAAAACACTTGTTTATTGTAGTATCTTTAGTAGATACAGCAATCACTGAAAATACTATCCAAGTACATGTTATTTATATCATAAAATGCTTTATACAAATATTTTTTTCAATAAACATCTTTACAAAATTATCATTTATGACATAGGCAATCTTATATTTATATAAATAAAAAACAAACACTGACACCAATTTAGTTGCAAACATTATACATCACAGACACCATTGAAACAATTGTAGTTGCAAATATACATCACTTATCTATCCAGTCAGTCAGTTTAGCATTATATGGCTCATTTAAATCCTGCCTCTTGAACCTTGCTCATTCTCTTCATATATTGCTCCCACGATTCCCATTTTTCCTATGTAGTTTGCTCCTTCCCTTTTCTAAAGATCCCAATTCAAGTTGTTTTATCTCTGTTACAATATTCACTATTTCTAGTAAAGTTGGTCTACACTTTGATTCCCATTTTCTAGTAAATGCTTTTCTGGCAGCCACAATAATTAGACTCAGCAAGGCTTTACTATGTTTAAGCAATTCTGATTCTGTATCATAGCTCAAAAAAGTCATCTCCCCAGTCAATCCAATCGACTCACCCGGCATCTCCGACAGAGCAGTCTGCAGGGAATCCCTAAAAGTCTGCCAAGCTCATTACACTCCCCAAAATATGTTCTCAACCACATCTTTCTTTCCCATCACACCTCCATTTGCTATCCACCTGAGGAAAAAATATTTGGAGTCTATACGGGGTATAAAATTACCTATGTAAATAATTCCAGGCAAAGATCCTAAATCATTTACACTTTGTTGCATATTTGGGAGATATACATATATCTCTCCATTGTCTCTTTGTGAATTGCTTATCTAATCTCTTCCCAATCCTTTATAACTTCCTCTGATTCTTATAATTATCATGCATTACTTTATATGCTTTACCAATTATTCCTTTTTTTAATGGCAGCTTCTGTTCTACATCCTAGTAAGAACTCTACCAGTGTTGGTCTTTCATTTAGCCCCCCCCCATTTCTTTCTCTTTGCCCATACACTGATATCACTGCTTAATAGGGAAGGTAATCTCTAACCTGCAGTCCTAATAAATTATTGGCCTCTTTCTATTACCTTTCTAGTTATTTGCTCCCAATGTGCCTTGGTTCCTTTGCCAGTTTTCTCTAATAAAGTCTAGCCCCTCTTGCCTATTGTCTGTATCCCTAACTACACTTAGCCCTATTGGCAGAATTTTTCACCATTCTTGTGCTGGTTTAGTTCTTAGAATGCTCTCTGCTATTTTATGAATATAATACTCTGCATGATTTTTTTCTTGCTTTCCTTAAGAGTCTGCATCCAAAATTCCAATCTCTCATTATTTCTTGAGCTTCCTCCCTGTATCATCATTCCTTTCCACTTTGAATTATAGTTTTCTGCTTGCGCTGTGTAAGAGCCTTAACTGTGTTCCTCTAAAATACTCCCTCAAATTGGGTAATCTTAGTCTGTGTTCTTCTATTGGAAGAATCATCTTATCCCACATGACCCTTGTGGTCTTCCCTTCAACTCTAATTGCTATCCACTGCTTCTCCTCTGGTTGATAAAAATATGCCTGACATGCGTACAAGACTAAAGGGACTAAAAAAATTTAACTGATTCTATCTTGGTATCTATATAACAAAGCTTCCAGCCCCCATAAATATGGATATTGTTGTACCAATTTATGTGTGGGCACATAATTTACCATTATTGCCTTTATTTAAGCTTCATTAATTTTGTATCCAGAGAAGATCTGAAACTCTTAAAATATTCCACAACATTGCAATGTCCCTTTCTGGCTTTGTCATGTATAAAATAATGTCATCTGCAAATACAGCCAGCTTTTCCTGACTACCTCACAATTATATCCTTGAATGTCTGAGTCCCTTATTTTCTTTGCCAATGGTTCTAAATATAATGCAAACAACAAAGGGAAAAGTGGGCAACTCTGCCTGGTTCCTCTACTCAAGCAGATGTTATCACAGAGGACTCCACCCACTTTAATGTTTGCCTCTGATCCCTCTTATATACTCCTAATCAACCTTATAATTGTATCAGGGAAAGCAAATGCTTCCATTACCCTGCTTATGAAAGTCCCAGTCTCCTCTGTCAAATGTTTTCTCTACATCAAGACCCACCAATAACAGTGGTATTTTCTTACAGTCTGCTTCTCTCTGGATCATCAATGTTCTGGTAATATTGTCAAATGTTTGCCGCCCTTCCATAAAACCAGTGATCCATAACTATCAGTTTTGGTATCACTTTTGCCACTCTTTTATCCATTACAGACAAACAAACCCTTTATAATCATAGTTTAGTACTGAAATGGGCTTTTGTGAAGCTGGATCCAATGGATCTTTACCCTCTTTAGGTATTACCATTGCCACTGCTTTCTTCCAGGATGCTGGTACTTCTCCTCTTAAAATACTGTTAAACAAAACCTTCCAGATCTTTATCAGTTTTTTCCCACCTAGCTTCCAAACTTCCACAGGAATACCATCTATTCCTGGGACTTTCCTGCAGATTGGTTATACATAGCCATTTTTATCTCATCTCTTCCTATCCTGTTAGTAATTGAGCCTCATCTACCTCTAACCTTGGCATATTTAATTCATCCATAAACATTTCCATTTGTACCTTTTCTTGATTTCCATATTTCTCTGCTTTATACAATCTTTCATAAAATCTCCAAAATATTTCTAATACTTCTACAGGATCTCTTGTTATCTTCCTTGTTATAGGCTCCCTAAGCTTGGTGAGTGCTATTTGATTTTGTCTATCTGTATAGCGCTCTCAGATGAGAAAACACTCAAATGCTTTCAGTAAACACTTTCTCCAAGCCATTTCTCTTTATCAGATTGTCTTCTAGTGACAAGAAAACCAGACACAAAACTGTTAAGGGTAGCTTACTTACCAGAAAAAGCCTAATAATATTCAATATTCTTTTTTGTGTACATGATTTGTAATAAACTTGTTACTGGATAATGCCTAGGGTCTTACCCCAGTCATTTCTCTATGCAAGCATGGGAAAAAGCACACTGATCTTTCTTGTCATACTCTCTTAACCAGATCTTTCTTCTTGAACCCCCCCCCTTTTTTTTTTTACATTGCAGTGCCTACATTTCTTAAAACTGAATGAAGAAAAAGACAGAAGGGAGAAAAGGGGAAAAACAAAAACACATGTTTATATTAGTATCCCCATTACATTTCAAAAAATAAAGTGAGAAAACTTACTTTAAGTCTAATTGGTTTTGTCTTTAAAGCTCTCCCAGCTGGGAAAACCCCCAATTGCTTTCAGAGAATATTATGTCCTAGCCAATTTTTTTTTTTTCCTTAGCCAACCCCCTTCCACCAAATTGTCTGCAGTTTCTCTTTATCAGATTGTCTCCACCAGATATGAGAATCAGACAGCCAGTTTCTCTATCAGTTTCTTTCCATGGAAACATGAAGATCAGCGGTAGAATTGTTACTAAGTATACATCTATTTTCTAGAAAAAAAGCCTCATAATAGTCAATATTCTTTTTCATTTACTTGCACTCTTAAAAATTAATCTAAGGTCCTTAAATCAGTCACTTCCCCATGCAAGAACAAGAAAAGGCACATTAATTTTAACTTTGTCATGCCTTTGTTATCCAGGCACTTTTTTTCATTGCATTGCCTATATTTTTCAAAACTGTACAAGAAAGAGAGGAGTGGAGAAAAAAACAGCACCTGTTTACAATCCCCATTACACTTAAAACAGCATGCAAAGAAAACCATACACCACAAATACAGTACTATTAAGAAATATTTTCTTTACATAGCTCTCTCCCCTCCCCAAAGCATTTTTCCAAACATTAATGGCATGAATTAGGGTATATACTTTAGAGTGCCCCACAAATCCAACTAATTTTGAAAAAGTCCAGTATTTGAGATTTTCTTGTTCTCTCATATTTCACAAATAATCACGGCACTGTAACCACACACTAACTTACTGGTTTTATTACTGTTCACCATCACCCAATTCCTCTCTCTGCTTCATTTCCAATGTACTCTTGGTTCTTCTAGTCAACTCTTGTGCTCCCTTCCTTCTCTCCAAAATTATCTGTTGAAATACTGGAAAAGGTTTCACAGATACCGTCTCTGTTTTTTATTACCAGAAGAACAAGAGGCAGAATCTCCTCCTGTCTCACAGATCGCGGTTTGTTGGACAAACTTTTGCATTTCCTCCTTAGCATGCACTTCATCAAAAAAATTATTTTGCCCCTCCAGGGAAGAATACCTTAAAGACAGCTGGATACAGCAGTTTGAATCTCACACCTGTGTCTTGACCTTTCCTGAATAGTGGAATGAATTTACTCCTCTTCTCCCTGGTAAACAAAATGAGTAATCATTCTCCAAACACACTGCTGTCTCCCACTTTTAGTATTTTGTCCTTCTGCCACAGTTTTGTCAGAATCAACTCCTGCTAGTAGGACTGCATCTTTACTATTATAGGTCAAGGTTGCTTTCTTATAGCTAGGTTTGGAGCATAGACGACATGCCCCTTCAACTAACAGCTCCTGCTGTGGAATACCAGTCCATTTGTTTATTTTTATAAAATTAATGCAATCTGTTCCTTCCATTTTTTCTGGTATAACTGAAAATCTCAGGTTTTCCCTACACGCTCCGTCCTCTAATTCTATTTTTTTGAAACATCTCTTCCTGAGTAGTCTCGTATTCAGCCAGCCTTTTCTTCATTTTAACCTCTGATTTTTGCAACTTTATAATCTCATCTGAATATCTGGTTAAAGCTTCTTCCATTTTTCCAGCCTTTTGTTGTTGGTGTTGATATACTCTCTGTTTTATTTTAAGCATAATGCAGCTGTCTTGTATCATCCTGCAGGTTATGGGAAGTCATATCTGAAGGTTGTATTGCTTTTTGCTGAACAGCTGCAGAACCATTCCCAGTCAGTGTTTCTTCCTCACTTTTTGTAGCCAATTTTTTCCAGGTCTTCTGTATTTCTTTATACCTGGCATCTAGGCAATGCATTTACTAGCCAGTTACTGACATTTAAAACACAAGTCTACTGGCCTTCTCTGCTGTGTTTCTGTTTTCACACTGGGAGATCCAGAAATAAGCTGTTACTCAGTGTTCAGCCATCTTGCAAGTCCTGCTTTATACAAATACTGTTAAGAACAAAAACAGTTTTACATACAAGTTGCTCCCTTCCCTTTCTTTCCTTTTAGTGTCCTTCCAAACATTAATGACATGACATGGGGTGTATGTCTGACAGTCCCCCAAAAAGTTAAAGTAAAAGAAATCCAATCTTTCTCAGCCATTTTTTCTTTGTAAAGCCATATTTTTTGATGCTTTACAGTCTCGCACATTCATTAATTTCAGTGTTTCTGGTATTCTTCCTGTTCATCTCCATATTCCAACCCCCAGACTCTAGTTCAAGTCCAAGGTATTCCCAATTCTTCTGGTCAACTTCTGTGCTTTTTTTCTGTCACTTAGGCATTTTTCTTTGGAACATTGTTAAAGGTTTCACTGGCAAATTCTGTTAGCTTTACCATCACAAGAATGAGGAAACAGAGTCCCCTCGGTTAGATGGCTCATACCTTATTGGGCAGATTATTTCCCCTGTAGCCTGTCCTGCATCAAAAAAATGACTGATTCTCAAGAAAAATATTCTTAAGACAGCTAGACACAACACCTTCTTGAATCTTATACTTGCCTCTCAACATTCCCTGATTACCGGGATACATTTGCTTCTCTTTTGCCTAATGTACAATGACTAATAATTTTTCACAAACACTCTACTGTCTTCAATTTTTAATGTTTTGCTCTTCTGCCACAGTTTTGCCAGGATCAACTCTTCCTGCTTGTTTGATTGCATCTTTACTATTAGAGGTCTTTGCTGCTTTCTTATGGCCAGATTTTAGCATATAAACTGTGTGCCCTTTCAATTAATAAATACTGCCATGCAATACCAGTCCAGTTACTTATTTGTGCTTTCATAAAATTAGTACAGTCTGTTCCTTCTAGTTTCTCTGGTACTGCAGAAAAATCTCAGGTTTTCTCTGAACAGCTCCTCTTGAGCAGTCTCACACTCAGGCAGCCTTTTCATTTCAGCCTCTGATTTTTGCAGTTGTGTCAACTCATCTCAATAGCTGTTTAAAGCTTCTTCCAGTTTTTCCAAACTTTTATTTAAGTTGATATACTCCTTCAATGTTTCATTTATTGTACTTGACTCTGAGCACCTTTGACTTTTTTTTCCTTCTAAATTCCTGGAAGCAATCTCTTGTATGGAGCTTGAACTGTTTTTTGCTGAACAGCTGCAGGATTCCTCTCAGTGTTTTCTCTTCATCTTTTTCTACTTAATTTTCTTTCAGGCTCTTTAAGCATCTGATTTTAGGCACCAGTGAACCCTGTGGTTGCTGGGGGCCCCCAACCACAGCAAGTTATTTTATTTTGATATTTTGTTATATGTCTGTTAAACAATAGCTAATACAACATTATTGTGTACTTAATAAATTAGGTGAGTAATAACTCACAGGATGATGAATCCTAAGGACTGGCATCACTTTTTCCTCTTGAAAATTAAAAAATATCCCTGATTGTAGTAAAATATTTGACTACAGACAGTGCTCTTGACTTAAGTCCTGCTGCGGGCCATTCTCTCCACCAAAACTAATATCATGCTTGTCTTTAGGCTGCAGCCCCCCCCAATCATTATTGATTGTGTGGGGGCTATTCAAAAGCTGCTGCTAGATAAGGAGAAATGAGGAAAAAAAGACCTTTTATTCTCTAATTACATACTTTATTCTAAAGAGGGTTGTGATATGTCCCCTGTAACAGACATATAACAAAATATCAAAATAAGATAACTTGCTGTGGTTGGGGTCCCCCAGCAATCACATGGTTCACTGGTGCCTAAAACCAGCAATGCTTTGAGAGTCTGAAAGAAAATTAAGTAGAAAAAGGTAAGACTGCAATCCATATTGTACCTTGCTACAGATACCCCACCATGCCCCAAGATGCTCACTACACCTTTCTAAATATACTGGAAAATATTAAGATACAACCACACACCCTAATACTGGGTGATTTCAACTCCCCTGCCGTAAACTGGGAAAACTACTCATGTACCAACACCTTTGCCCAACGGTTCTTGGAATTCATAAATTCTAATGCCCTGGATCAACTAATCCATAGTCCCACCAGGGGCTCCAATATCCTAGACCTGGTAATTACCAACATGGGAAATCGATGCTCCACACCTATGGTCTCCCCCTCATTGGTCAGGTCAGACCATAAGCTAATCACCCTTAACATCCACATCCCACCCCTCAGTAAGGAAACCTCCATAAGAAACTTCTCCAAAGCCAACTTCATGCTACTCATGTCAGAGGTGACAAACTTCATGACACCCATGCAGATGGGAACTGAAAGTTTGACTGCTGAGTCCTACTACACTACGGCACTGTATGAGCACATCCACTCATGCATGAATCGTGCCATCCCAAATAGAACCAAGATGCTCTCCTCCAAAAACAGAAGCCAATCTGGTGGTCCCCTGCCATAAACAAACTTTACAACAAAAGGAAGAAACTGTTGCAGAAAAGAGGAAAATCCCACGATGCAAAAAAATCCCTTACCAGCCTCAGTAAGAAGCTGAAATCCCTGGTAAAATCCTCCAAAGCTAGTTACGAAAATAAAATTGCCAAAGATTCCAAAGACAACCACAAGGCATTCTATAACTATGTCAAGAATCTAAATGGCAATGCTCAGATCTGCTCTGAGCTACAACAGAATGGCATTAAATATACTGATCGCAAGGATATTGCCAATATCCTGGCAGATCGATTCAGTGCCAACTTCACCCCCCTCTCACTCCCTAAATGGCCCATCTCAATACTGGAAGATTGCCAAATTCCAGTAATAATGGCCACACAGGTAAAAAAAACGCACTCTCCAACTCCCCAAAGCTAAGAATACAGCATCCATGGGACCAGATGTCATCCCGGGCTGTGTGCTACATGAACTACAAAATGAACTGGCACCTCACCTAAGTGTCATGTTTAATCATACCCTCACCTCAGGCTTCGTGCCTACTGAGTGGCGCACAGCTGCAGTTATCCCACTCCACAGGGGGGATCCACTTTGGATCCCAGGAACTACCGCCCCATCAGTCTGACGAGCCTGATCTGCAAGGCCATGGAATGTATTATCATGGAACTTATAAACAAGGATATTGGCAACCTTCAAACACTGGACCCCACCCAGTTTGGGTTCGTGAAGGGCTGATCTTGTCTCCTGAACCTAACTGACTTCTTTGAATCAGTCTCTAGAGCTGTGGATGAGGGTAAGGCAGTCCACACAGCCTATGTGGACCTAGCCAAGGCCTTTGACACCATCCCCCACTCTGGAAGCATAGATAAACTTACTAAGCTGGGCATTAATCCCTATGTCACTCAATGGGTTGCCAACTGGCTTACTGACAGAACCCACACTGTAAAAGTAGCTGACTCCAAATCCGGCTCCAAGACAAGTAACAAGTGGAGTACCTCAGGGTTCAGTCCTGGGACCGCTCTTGTTTGGCATCTACTTCTCTGAAGTACAGGCCAACACTAAGGGACTCTGGCTAACAAAGTTTGCAGATGACTGCAAACTGGGAGCCATTATTGAATCCTCAAATTATGTGGCTACTCTACAAAAGGGCCTTACAGAAACAGATGCTTGGTGCCAGAGCCATGGGCTCAAGCTCAATGCCAAGAAATGTATAGTTATCCCCTTTGGGAAAAAACATGCACCCGTGAATTACCACATAGGTGGCAGCACACTAAACACCGAAAGTGTGATAAGAGACTTAGGGACACAGGTGGACAGTGGTCTCACCTTCAATAACCACATCACCACAACAGTCAGGAAATCCTTCTATGTGGCACATCTCATCACTAAGGTCTTTTCATCCAGAAAAAAGGAGGTCATTGTCCCACTGTACCCATACCTCATTAGACCCATTATAGAATACAACGTCCCCTTTGGTATGTACCTCTCAAGACATCTGCAGCAACTGGAAAGGCTGCAGAAATACCTCACTAAAAGAATCACAGGCCTAATGCAGATGCCTTATGCTGACCGCCTTAAAAAACTCAGACTATACTCTGTCGCATATCGTCTACTCAGAGGCAATCTCTGCTTAACATACAAGGCCATGTCAAACCCAGAGCTGATGGACATGCTGCCACTTAAAGAAATCCCAATCCCTCAGAGCCACATGCTCCAGGGATCTAAACCTTGTCATCACAATAAACAAAACATGCTGGGGGGATAGGATCCTGACCCAGAGACTCCCCAAACTTTGGAATAGACTGCCCATACATGTCAAACAGAGCGCCTCCTTGGCCCTCTTCAAAAGGAACCTTGATGATTGGATGGGAGAAAAGAAATTCACCCCGGGGATCACGTCAGTCACGCTGCTAGACAGGGGTCCAGGGAAGTAAATAGTGTGGGAAGAAATAGCCAGGGCATTGTTATGGCTAGGCTTGTATAGGCCCTAGGGCCGATAGCCTAGTACCAACCTATGAACCTATGTTAGGATAATGCCAGCAATCAGTGGATGAACATGAGAGAGGTTAGTGCTAGAGATCAGCAGCCTGGAGTTACTGATCTCAGTGCTTACTTGGTATTTTAAAAAGAGGGGTTATGGTTCCTCATCTTCAAGAATAGTTTTCTCTTTCAACAAGTTTTATAAATACTGTCTGGAGGACACCAGATACTATAAATCAATTTCTTTCCTCATGAATTCTGGGCAAAGCCAAAAATTAAGGCAGAATAAAGGTTGAAAATCAGGAACACTTTTTAAAGTGAATTAGCACAGTATTTAAAAAGTTAATAGAATAACGCATTTTGCTTCAGCATGCAATAAGATATATGAAACTGTAACATCTGGAATTATTGACTTTCTGTAATCCTGAAGGATTTACATGCAAGTCAATTTTTTATGGAGGACAGGTCAAAAATATGAGGCAAAATCAAGGACATTCTGTGAAATGAGAGACAGTTGCACATATATATTACTCCTGGCTACTGCTAAACAACAGTCACTGATATAGTACAACAGTAACAGTGTCAAAAATGTATTGCTATTAAAAGTAGCATTGGTATGGCTTGTGTGTGTGTAACCACAATCAGCATCTGCACTACCATTATGCTTGTGCATGGGAAGACATGATTATAGTGCTAAGAGTAACAAGATGGCATTAATTTCTTTCAATTACCATCACAAACATAGACCTTACACGACAGGTGAACACCTTTGGTGGTTTGGCAAGAAGAGGATGTGTGTGAAAGCAACTACACAGGGGTGAGGTCAGTAGTATTAAATAAAACAGGTCCAGACCATTAGGATGGACTAAAATAATAGTATTTTAATAAGTAAAATTATAAAAATACAAAACCAAACTGAGTATCAATTCGTAAGGAACTTTTTCAGAGTTAAAACCGATACCAACAAATCATCTTTTTATATCAATTATATCATTAAATTCATTCCACACCTCAGCCTTTTAAAGGCACACACACTATCAATATTAGTCAATGCCATAACAGCAAAGAAATATACCATTCAATATTTAACACATATATAAAATGTTTTAGTAAATAAACATAATAAAAATAGGTGTAGTAAATATATGCAACTTAAATTGATAAGTTCAGCTGAACAGTTTTACTATGCTCATAAGAAATACCATAAAACCTGATTTTACTATAGGGTATTGGCCCTGTGTTTCAGTACACTAATTGAAATGGCATCATTTATGCCAGGGCTTTAAACAAGCATTCAACCTCAACTACAAGATCAATTATTTAAATTCCAATAGGGTTTCAAACTCACCCCCTCTCTGATTTACCCTATCAATTATAAAGAATATACACTTTTTAAATGTGGGACACTTACTAGCATGCCTATTTAGAGCATTTTTTCTCTTTTGTTTTAGATGTATACATGTTCCTTTCAATCTCCTGTTAGTTTTACCCATATAAAAATCTGGGCAGAAAAACACAAGTAGCTAAATAGACTACTTATGTCATCTCACAATTGCATACCCCAGGACAAGCTATACATTTCCCAAAATAGAGGACACAAAAAAAATGAGGGTGATAAAAGCCCCTGTAAGTAAGGGACTAAAATCCTGGCTACGTACTTTCTTACAAGCCACAAGAAAATTTCAGTGTTTTAGGAAAACATATTGCCTTCATAGTAATAAAACACACATAAGTGAACTATCTTAAAAATCTAGTGACTAAAAAACTTTAAAAACAATCAGTACCAGTAAAGATTCTGGATTCTATAGTTATAAAAACAGTTTAATGTCAGATGAGCAATGAGTTACAATATTGTACACTAAGTAAAGTTACAATTTTCCTTGTAGAGTAAATGCTAGGAAAGTGGGCATATGGAGGGAGTGGTTTCATAGCATACAAACCACTGGTCATGAAAGTTTAAAAGTAGCCAATGGCTCTCTCCCTTAAACAGTCCTATGAGCAAGTCCTGTAGCCTGTCAAAATACAAACCAGTCCAGAGTCCTGAGCTTGATATTAAAATTCAACTGACAATATAAGTAAACAATAGATGCAAGTTAACATACTAAAATTCTTAAATAAAAATCCAAGAAAAAAGTAGTCAACACAATGGGGTCTACATCACTTCATTGAACAATTTTATTGAATAATCATTGCACCCTAATTGTCAAAGTTCCTATTCAGCGAACGACCTAAACATCGAATCTAAATTCAACAAATTGTTTTACTTGGCCAACACTGCAAATGTTAAATATTCTGTCACACTAAACTGTAAATAATAAAGTCCAATAACACTGGTCTGCACAGATTTTTTTTTTGTTTCTGCAGGGGGACAAGCTTCCATCCACCCCCCCCCCCCGCAAATTAAATATACCAACTCCAAGATTGCATTACACTGAAGGAAAAGGGTAAACTAAGAAAAGTAAACAGTTTATAAATATCACCTTTTTATGTTAATTTAAAGAAAGTTTTCTTTATTTATCTTTCAGTTTTAATGATACAATTTTACATACAGCTTCTAAACATCTGCGTACTAATTCTTTACTCAGGGATGTCATAAGCAACATTTTTTGCAGGACAGCCAACTAGAACAATTTGATGAGTTTAAATTTGATGTTTAGGTCATTCACGGAATAGGAACATCGACAGTTAGGGATAAAATAACAGCACAACAATGTGATACAACCTCAATAAAATGCATATAGGAGCACCAAGATGAAACATCTCAAAACTAATGTGAAAATTGGCTTCCAAAATAGTTCAAAGTAGCCTTGTTTTTAAAAAGATTAATATCAAAGTTGGATGAGAATTACACACACAGCTGAAATGAAACTTTAAAAGATCTAACAATGATCATCTCTCTCACAAATCACCTGCTGACCTAACAGCTTCTTCCGATCTTCCCATTTGAAATAACATAAATGTACCTGGTATACGGGTTGGGGTCTCAGAGAAATTTAAAAATAACAAACTGCTCTTGTTTATGCCTTAACAGAGTGGTGTAAAACTGTTTAGTTTATATAGTATTAAAAGATTTGGATCAACAAGTTATTTAACCCTTACAATCCTGCATTCCTAGACTGTGCCAAAAGAAGGGTATGGTGCCTAGGATTTTATAGTTCTGGGTCTTTTATTAAACTAGGGGAGAGGGTAGGGAGAGCTTATGGGTAAGGATTTGGGATAAGCTAATAAATGAAATTCATAAAATTCAAATGAATGTAACAGGGATAAAAAGCAAAGGATTCTGTGTTGAGCATCTGAAATGTCCTTATTTTACTTTAAATTGACCTTATTAGATAGCTAAGAAATGTAGAAAGAAGAGTTGTGTAAAATCTTACCATAACCATAGATGTCCTTCTCTTCCATGTTGCAGTATTCTAGTTGGGGGATTTCGGGGCTTTAAATGTGATGTCAGCATGCACAATCCTCAGAAAGGCCAGCATGCAGACAGGAGTGTCCTACTGTTGTATGGATAGGGCAGGTAGGAAAGTGACTGCAAAGAAGAGAAGGGCATCTATGGACCACAGCTTATGAGGATGAGAGGGTGGTTAATAATATTTAATATTAAAATAAAAATATATAATTGTCATATTTTTATACTTCTCAAAATTTAATAATAGTAATATAACATATTTTATACATTTTTATTTTTTATGCATAAATATATTTTATACATTTTATGAAATTTTATGTCATTAATGTGTAGCATTTTATAGATTTATTATTCATTATTAGTCATTGTATTATATTCTTGTTGTAACTATGTAATGTACTTTTTAAATGAGCTTACAATTGAAAAAAGGGTGTTTAGTACTCGGGTAAAATAGTTCTGAAGAAGTCCTTTGTAAACCTAGGTAAACTCATTTCATTAAAGGTTGGTTCCAGCTCTGTGTGTCAGCAGTACTTTGGCTTTTGTATAGGAGCCAACGTGAGTCACCTGAGGGCAGGAAATCCCCCAACTAGAATACTGCAACATAGGAACAGAAAGACGTCTAAGGTGATAATGAGAAATGGACTGGGTGTGGGGATAAAGAAAGGAGTGCCATAGAAGCTGTGTTTGTGAAAATAGAGTGAGTTCAGAGTAGCTAAAATTGTTAGAGAACCAGAAACGGAATATGTAGACTGGAAAATTAAATCCCTATAGACAATTAAAGAAACTTACTTGTTTATTTATTAAGTGAATGGGGTGGGAGATCTGTCTTGAAGAGGGAAGCTATATGTGCAAAAACAGACTATGCTCGCGTAGCTGAGATTTTTAGAGAACCAGAATAGGAATGTGTAGAGCAGAAAATTAAGCCCATACAGAGAATTAAAAAAATAGTTAATGTCTGGCATTTGAAAAATAAAAAAACAACCAAAAACGGCCTGAGAGTTCCACTTTATTAATATACAATAAATAAACCCAAATGACTAAGCACTTTCATCAGTGACAATCTGGCTTCCTCAGAGTCATTTGGAGGCACTTAACTGAATAATTTAAATACACCCATCACATGATAAAACAGCCTATCAAAAATCAGCAGCCATCCAAAATGTAAATGATCGACAATTAATACATAAATATGTATATTTGTTTAAAGCCATCATTATGTAATTCAAACCTAAAATGCATATTAAATTCAGATAATCAGATAAACTGTCATGATTATAAAAGAAACAAAAAATGATGATAGTTTTATGATCCATTCCCTAGTACTATTTCTAAAAGATAAAATGCTCACTAATTGTGCAAAAGAACTTGTTTTAAAAGAATTTTTCTCATATTAAATTAGACAATATTAGCCCATTGTTTCAAGATGGGAACAAGAGGTACTGTCATTTAAGCCTGGTCATACCATGGCATTTAATTTAGCTGCCACTTAAGCTCCTTTTCTTCAACCTTCAATCTATCACTGCCACCTCTTTCATTATAAAGTACTCTGTCTATAAATAAAGAAAGTGAATTTCTTAAAGTTTGCACACTCAAGACTGTATGTAAATAAGGCATTGTGTTTGTCTTTATTTTTAATAGCTCTTAAATGTTCAGCTATATGGTCTCTCAACCTCTGTATAATCTTGGCAACATAGCAACTGTAACAACGTGTGCACACTGCGACAAACTAATGTTGCAGTGTTACAGTTGCATTTTCCTGGACAGGACAGTGTTCTGTCATAATTACAAATAACATAAGGTCCCTCACCGATGTACCTGCAATATTTGTATTGTTTTTCAATGACCAAAATAGTGTGTATACAAATGGGACAGCAATGACATTAAAGAGGAAAAGTGTTTTTGTACCACCAACTAATAGTAACATATTGCTTTTTGAAAAATGTGAAAATGAATTTAGGACAATTTTGGCAAACAGCAAAAAGTGAAAGGACAACTTGAGACATGAGGAAAGAATGCTGCTTCAAGAGTTAGTTAAAAACAAGGAATTAAGAATAATGAAACCCTACAAAGGGGGCGGGTTGTCATTATGAACCACACTGATTATGTATTTAAAATGTATGCGATACTAGATGACTCTGGAACATCCATAAGGGTTTCAAAAAATTAGTTAAATGAAGCATATACTAGAATAGACCTATATTTATTAGCTGGTCTATACCAGGGAACATTTAATGAAAATTATTACAAATGTGTGCGTGTCAAACACCCCACAGTCCCCATTGTTTTTGGGATTCCCAAAATACATACAAATATTATTAATCCACCTTTTATACCAATTGTGGCAGAAAGGGGCTCAAAAACAGAGCCCCAGGAAATGGAACATATACTGAGAGACTCTTGTCACTGTTTAGAGTGGCTAAGGAACATCAATGTTAAGGAAAATTTCTCATTCCTCACCATTGATGTGATTAATTTGTTTTCGGTGATTCCCCATGACATCGGGGTAGATTACTTTCGAGAGTCTCCTTGCTCATAAGAACATTCTTGCCCCTAAAGTTAATGTCCTAGTTGAACTGATGGAAATTATACTCAAAAATAATTACCTCAATTTTTTAGGGTGTATTTTTTCATCAGATTGCTGGGGTAGCCATGAGTGCTAAATGCTCCCCAGTTTTTGCCAATTTGGTTCTTTTACATTGGGAACATGAATTTATTTTTCCCTCTGCATTTAAAGAAAAATGTTGGTTATACAATTGTTTCCTGGACGACATCCTGGTTTTATGGAGGGGAAAGGAAGAGGAAGCATAGCCCTTTGTTGATTATTTAAATAAAACTATTCACATTTTTTTTTAATTTACAAGCCATTGGCATTCAACAGAAGTGGATTACCTTGATATCCATCTTGAGAAGACTCATGAAGGGCTGCAGAGTAATATCTTTAGAAAAGAGACCTACTCAAACTCTTTATTGCACTTTGATAGTTGCCACCCAATGCATCAAAAAAATAGTGTATTTAAGGGGCAAATGGTAAGATTATCATGCCTGGTTAGTGACAATGAGTTATTCAAGAAACAACTCTACACTTTAATGGGGTTCTTCCTTGACAGAGGTCACCCACTTAAATTGACTCAAGATAAGGAATGAGGTTATGAGCAGAAGAAAAACATG
The DNA here is from genome assembly GCF_019279795.1 of Protopterus annectens. Lineage (NCBI taxonomy): Eukaryota > Metazoa > Chordata > Ceratodontiformes > Protopteridae > Protopterus > Protopterus annectens. Next base: position 1,118,172,084 of record NC_056743.1, read on the forward strand.
TTTTCCACCTATTTTGAGAGCAGAGAAGCGAGTATAAACAAGAGGAGAGATGGACAAAAAGGTAATACAGCAGGATTTATATTATGCTATAATCCAGTAGCCCCAAATTAAGTGTAATCAAATGCTGGAACACTTGTTTTGACACCAGGCATAAAAGAAAAACTAGATGAGAAACCTAGAATAATTTACAGTAAAAGAACTTGTTGGAAGGGAACAATGTGAAACGACATAATTCATTCATGTCTAAATGTGGTGCCTACAAATATTGCAGGTACATCAATGAGGGACCTTATGTTGCTATTTATAATTGTGACAGAATGCTGCCATGTCCAGGAAAATGCAACTGTAACACTACAATGTTAGTTTATGCTGCAGTGTGTACAAGTTGTTATAGTTACTATGTTGGCAAGATTATACGGAGGTTGAGAGACCGTATAGCTGAACATTTAAGAGCAATTAAAAATAAAGACAAACAATGCCTTATTTACACACAGTTTTGATTGTGCAAACTAAGAAATTCACTATTATAGACAGAGTACTTTATGAGAAAGGTGGCAATGACAGGTTGAAGAAAAGCAGCTTAAGTGGCAGCTAATTTTAAATGCCATGGTAAAACCAGGCTTAAATGACAGTACCTCGATTGTTCCTGTCTTGAAACAACGGGCTAATATTGTCCAGTTTAATATGAGAAAAAAATATTTTAAAACAAGTTATTTTGCACAATTAGTGAGCATTTTAACTATGTTAGTTTTATGATCCATTACCTAATACTATTTCTATCATTTTTTATGTTTCTTTTATAATCATGACAGTTTTAATTAGTTATCTTAGAATTATCTATGAAGTTAATACGCATTTTAGGTTTGAGTTGTATAATGATGGCTTTAAACATATATACATATTTATGTATTCATTGTCAGTCATTTACATTGTGGATGGCTGCTGTTTGATAGGCTGTTTTATCACGTGATGGGTGTATTTAAATGATTCAGTTAAATGCCCCCAAATGACTCTGAGGAAGCCAGATTGTCACTGGTGAAAGCACTCGGTCATTTGGGTTCATCTACTGTGTACTAAAAGCGGAACTCTGGCTGTTTTTGGTTGTTTTTTTATTTTTCAAGTTATTACTTCTTCCCTTGTTGGGCTACATTTCGTTTATCAATGTCTGGCATTATTGACAATTTAATACTCTGTTTTTATAAGTAAACAGCAGCAATATTAGCAAAATCAGGGGCAGTAAATGGAAGAAATGATAGGAGGGGGGTGGGTGGAAAGAGGTACAAAATGTGTGTGTGTGTGTGTGTGTGTATATATATATATATATATATATATATATATATATATATATATATATATATATATATATATATATATTTTTTTTAAACATCTGAGGTTGAAACTGATTATAACTGGTGCATGTGTTTGTTTCAACGAATAAGTGCACAAGTCCCGTCAGTATTTCTGAATGTGTTTCTATTTATGTGTCTAAAAGTGCTTCTGAATGTGTGTGTGTGTAGATTAATTACCAAATATACTTTGGATGCAAAATACTTCCTCTAACAAACAGCAGTTGCATATACTACAGCAAGTTTGAAACATTAGGTGGATGAACTATTTTACATTAAAAATATTAAAAACAATTTTTTAATAAAAATAAACAAATACAAAACAATTTAACTGATAGTCCATCCCTTAAGTGCAGTAGCACCCTCAGGGTGTCCACTATTGTGTAATACCCTTCCAGGAGTGTAGAGACCTGTGGTGTAGGGCCTCAGAACACACATGGGCATGTGTTACACAATATACAACCTATCATGCATTACTGATTGGGTATCTCACAATATCATTGTAAATTGGGAGAGTTGTACTATTAGATAATTTTCATGCTAATCAGTCGTCCAGATTTTTGGCCAGATGTGCGTGCTTTTGTTTTTCTACTTTGAGAACTTTTCTCCAGTTTTTGACATCTAGTGGTCATATTGTCATATTGTATGCTCCTGACTCCCAGTTGGATCTTTCCTACAGGTGCAGGCTGTTGGTGTGCTGGGTACTCTAGATTAGGTCCACATCAAATTTACCACATTATCTGAGCCTCAATACAGGAAAAGTACTAGCCTAAGGATGACCGTTACATAATCTGCCAGTGCAGCGTCTTAGGATTCAAAAGTATTAAATCTTTCTCTTGCATACTGATTCCTGTAGGATGTTTTCTTCTTCAGAAAATTATTTGTGGTGGGTTCAGTCTTAGTTAAAAGATCTGTGACTTTCTTGCAATGATACTATATTGCCATAACCGACTCACCTCTAGTCTGATAATGGTGATTGAGCCAAGGTTAATCAATGCTGCCAAAATAAGGTAGGAATACCTGCTGCAAGCCACATTATGTTTAAGCAATCTTAATGTAAGTCAGTTGAGAGAAACAGAATCAGAGAACACCAAAAACAATGTGGGACAAAGGGTCCAAAGTTCCAAATTCAGGGACATTTTTTAATCATTCCAATTCACTTCAAAAGATAATGGAACAGGTTTTGCATCAGCATATAATTTCTGAAAAATAAATATGAAACACTTGAATGTCTGGCATCACTGTCTAACGGCAGTACTCACTGATTTTTTTTTTATTTGCTGATAAAAAGAGGTAAAATCAAAAATTTTCTCCAACATCAGAAAATCAGGGACATATGAGAGCCATACATGTGGGGAGGGAGGGAGGAGATGGAGACAGAACAAGAAAGGTGGCAGTGAGAGGGGAAAAGGAGGAGACAATGACAAAGGGTTTACTGGTTGCTGTCGATCAATGGCTTACATCTTTGGGGAGGATTTGCATTTGTCAGGCATGTGATAATACTCAGAATTATATTATCTCTCTATTCTGCTGGAGGTAACATTCCTGGCTCCTACATGACATCTCTTGCACTTTGCTGTTCACAACTTTAGGTATTCCCATATATTTGTTTTTATCGGAATCTACTGCTATCGTGAATATTATACCATGAACACATTTTATTTCTTCCTTGAAATAAATCTCTTCTCTAGTCTCAAGTTTTGTTCAGACCGTTACTTGCTTGTAATAAAAGCTCCAAAATGCACTAGAAAGTATAGAGAACCCCAAAGATTATGTGGGTCTAAAACTTCCAAGATACCCAACTTAATTCATTTTTCTTCCACACTTATTGTAGTACCATTTTAACTACATCCATTGCGATGTCAAACATTTGGCCACACCCTAAGTCCTACTGTGGACATCTGAAAAGGTGGCAAACCTAAATGCATACACAGTTTCTACTTTGTGGATTATACTGGCTTGATCAAGATCTGCAAAGAAAAAGGAAAAGGGGAGTGCTGAGTGGAAGACCATCTTTAGTAGAGTTTTTTTTTTTTTACTCAAATCTATAACAGAAAATGCTGTTAAAGGGATAACTAATAAGACATATAAAATATTGCATAACTACAAGAATCAATATGTGGTGGCTAGAAAAGATTGAGAAAATAGAAATTACAAAGGAAAAATTAGAAGAATTATTTTAAGCTTGCTAAAGTCCAGATGACTTAGGATTTTTGCATCAAAGTTCGCATAGGTATTTTATACCCCAGGTAGACTTTGTAAGAATTTTTCCCCTTCAGGTAGGTAACAAAAAAGATATAATGGGAAGGGATAGAGGTAACTGGGAACATGCTTCTGGGAAAGTATGGAGCTGACAGATTTTAAAAATGCCTTGCAGGTACTTCAACATAAATGTTGGAGGAGCAAATACTAGTAAACTAAAATGTTTTTTTTCTGAGCTGGTACATAAGTTCTGTATTGCAGCTGGTATACATGATCTGAATTGCCTAGACATATTAAGGCCTTACCAAGTTAAATGCTACAGACTGCCATAAAAATGACTAGAAAACTGAAATCAAAATCTATACCAAACATTATGGAACAGGGACGTAGGTAAGCAGAGAGAGTGTCAAACACAAGGTTAAAAAATATACATTTTCTCTTACATTTTGAGCTTTTCCTAAAGCAATCACTCCTTTCCTCATATAAAGAGCACTGCCCACTGTTGGCAGCTGTTGCAATTTGGACTTAAAGTGCTAAAAGCAGTTTAGAGGCAGTCACCTGGACCTGTAATTTTGTAATTAACAGGTCTTTACATTCTATACAAAGATGTAAACAAAGGTGTTAATAAAAATAAGACAGGTATGAAAAAGGCTTAAGTGACTGCTCTCTGAGGGAGTGAGAGACTGATTAATTGACTTACCATCGCCTAAATTCTTTAGATACATTGTGGGAGAGTACAAAAGGTAAGAAAAGTAGTCCAAAGTTATGGGATCACAAATTGGTACTGTATTGGTGTAGGTGGTGGTGGTGGGCTGATAGAGGTTTTGGAACATTTTTTTTTCTTACTGCCTGCAGTCATGTTTTGTGGGTTACTAAAGATTCCTTTGAATAACTTTACATACCTGTCTAACTTACTAGTACCCTTACTTCATGACAGATAAGTTAACATTTGCAATGCCTATTTGTTGCTTTGCTGAATTCTCTTTCCCTGTCTTGGTGTTATAAGACTACTCAGCGCTTTAATGGATTAGAGTTGGGGTTATTGTTGCTGGATTGTAGTTGGGTTTGCTATCTGCAGTTGCTGGCACTGCATATGCTGCTGATTTAGTTATGTGCTCTAATTTCAATTTTCTAGGAAGTAATTAGGACTCAGTTGAAAGAGCCACACACTTTTTTTTTCTAAAAGTATAGTGAGCAGGTTGAAGGAAAAGAGAACTTCATTTTGTTCTAAGCATTCCTGCCTCCCAGTGTCAGTCAGAGAAAACCCTTGGGAAGGACAAACAAGAAGACAGCCTAGACACTTTCTGGATTGGACTACTCATGACCCAAACAATCCAATCGCTTTCTCAGAGTCGGTGAGTAGAAATAATATTGTTATCTGTTAGTGATTGATGCTGTGTATGATGTATGCTACTTTGAGTAGGCTGGTTGCAGCTGCTGTGAATTCACATTCTCTTATCTGTACTGTAAATAACAGTGCCAGTATGTTGTACACATTGAAAACAAACCTTCCAATTTGCACAAGGATATACTCCAGCACTAACTGCCTTCTGTTATCTACTGTACCCTATTCTGTAACTTAGTTACACAGATATGCTCAAACCTGTATTATTCTAATCAGTATAGAACAAGCTGTGCCTTTGGTTACAGTTTTGTCTGAAAAAGCTGAAAAAGGCTCCTGTATCAGCATAGTTGCACACAAAGTATTCTTACTCACTCCAGGATCTTCCTACACTCTCCTAACATCTTTACCCTCAATGAAACTTGGCTAAAACCACATATACAACTCTGTATCCCCCCCCCCCATTTACAATACCTTCCAACAGGATCATCTTAAGAAAAGGGGAGGTATTGCTATTCTCAACTCCACACACCTCTATCTCTCCTCCAAATTTCCATCCAGCAGAAATTCTAATTGTCAACTATAATATAAACAAACAAAAAAAAAAAACTAGCCACTGCTATCTATATTCCCCCAGGAAATAAAATCCCTACTCTCACACCTCCTCTTTTCTGGATTTCACAGACTATCACATATGAAACTGTCATATCATGCAATGCCAATATAAACTGGAATACACTTACCACTGATACTCCCACCTCCTGCATTAACTTCTACGGTTTCTCCCAGCTAATCACTACCCCTAGTCATCTTCTCAAAAACTCAAACACTATTACTACTCTGGGCTGAATCTTAACATCCAACCCCAACCTTTACCATATTCCCACCACCCTCCCAAACTCCCTTAGCGACTGCATTCCCACCTCTGTTAAAAGTCAATCACCCCATCTTTAAAAAAAAAACTCAGCAATAAAATATTACCACAATCTCTCAAATTTCAGCATAGACACCTTTAACTGGATACTCTCCTCAATAAACTGGTCATTTCTAAAACTTCTCCCTCTGGAAGATGCTGTCCTACAGTTCAACAGCATCTTCCTAAATACCTTCAACACCCTAGTACCTTCCAAGGAAATCAGATTAAAATGTCACTATGATGCATAGTTAACATAATCCACTTGTACACTAATGACAGAGGGATAGTGCATGGAGAAGCTGGAAAAGAATAACTTACCTGCTCTCTTTCAAACCTAAAGGGAACTCTGCAATTTAACCAAAAAACAGGTTCTTCTCTAAAAGAAATTTTACCAAAAGCCACTCAATAACCCACAATCCAGCTCAAGAAAATTCTTGCATTACGTAAACCAACTACTACATCCAGGCAACCAGTCATCACCAAACCTCTGCCATTGAAACAGCCACTTTCCTCAACTCCTCCTTTATTGAAGCCATCCAAAATCTAACCAATCCAGATATCTTCATTAGTGCCCCCACTGCTTCTCTTCCTACTTCTCACTTATATCTGCTCCTACTAATTTCATTAGGTCTCTCCTTTGTAAATTAAAAACATGCTCACCATCAGCTGACCAATTTACCACACCCATATTTCTTACACATGCTGCCAATTTATTGCTTACCCTATCTCCATACTTACAGATCCATCAAAGAAAATACAGTCCCTGATATTTAGAAAAAAATCTGTTTTACCACTTCACAAAGGTGGCAATTCCACTGACTCCTCAACTTCAGACCTACTGTCATACTGTCTCCTCCAAAATACTCAAAACGTGTATTCACAAACAGCTCCTTAATCAACTATTAGATGAAAATCTCCTAACACCCTCAACACAGCACATCTACTGCACTATTCTCTTTCCCTCATACTATCGCCAAAGCTTGCGATAAAAATAAATTTGTCTCCTCTCTACTCCTCAACCTCCCCAAGGCCTTTGATATTGTCTCCCATCCTCTACTGCTATCCAAACTCTCTAACTTAAACCTCAAAGGCTGTACTATAAAATGGTTCATTAGCTACCTCGCTAATAGATTTCAATCCATCAAATGGCTATCATCCCTTTCATCAATCCAATCCTAACTGTAAAAACTGGGGTTCCCCAAGGCTCCATCCTAGGTCCCCCTTCTCTTCAATATCTTTGCCAACTCCCTCTTCACCTAATGGCCCCTTCTCTGCTGTGATCCAATATGCTGACGACTCAACCAATTTCTGCTGCTGCTCAGACAATTTACACACCATCACTAGACAGTCTCTACATTGTCGAAAAATGGCTAGCATCAAACCAACTTCTGCTTAACCCTAAGAAAACCAAACTTCTCCTCTTTCTACCAAAAACAGTTGAACCTCTAAAATTCATTTTCACTGTTGCATCCTTAAACAGCACAACCATTACCGTAGAAAAACTCACACTAAACTCCTTGGTGTGGCAATAGATGACAAACTCAAATTTGACCTCCATATTCAAATTATTAAAAAAAAATACACCAAAACTTAGGACTACTATATAGACAAAAAATTCCTATTAGAAAAATCCAAACCGACCCTTGCTCAGGCTTTCCTGCTCCCCACTCTGTTCTATGCTGCCCCTATCCTTACCAACCTTGAATCCAACTTTATAATTAAACTGGAGCTCACATACCATAAATTTGTGAGATTTGCTGCCAATATGCACTTTCAATCTCACCACTGCCCATCTCTAGAAAGACTTCAGTGGCTAGAGTTCCATTCCACCGTCAACTCCTCTTACCACAGCTGTACCTAACTCATTCCATTCTTAAATACCCCTCTTCCTGCTCAGCTCTCTCCTCTCCAATATCTTACTATACTCCAAATCAAGCTCTTTCTAGCTCAACAGAACCTTCAACATTGTACATGCCAAAGGGGAACATTGGCAAACTCCTACATAGCCACTCCTTAGCACACTCTTGGAACAAATTACCCCCCATATACTTTCCATTACCAACACCAACACTAATTTATTTAAAAAAGAGCTAAAAACCCACCTGCTAAACTCATGGTCTTGCCCATACCACAAATCCCACCTAAACTCCCTTCCAATCCATTTTCCAATTCCTCCCATCTCCTTTAGACACTAAACTAGTACTGCACTCCATTTCTTTACTGCCTGGGAGTCTTTCCTCTCATTGTTGATTATTGTTTGCATACTTCTTGATATATATATATATATATATATATATATATATATATTTTTTTTTTTACTGAACATTGTTGACTATTCTTGTATATACTATTTTTGCTATATTTCACCTATATGCACTAAGTCACTGAACATTTTCTCCCTCTCAATGTATACAGATTTGTTTCTTCACTGATTTTGATGTATTCCACCTATACTATATGTACTCATTTGTAAACAGTCAGTTTGAATTTATATCTGTACCTGCTTCATTCTTTTTTTTTTTTTGTACTGTATTACACTTTTTATACTAAACAGTATACAGTAATTCTCAGTTAACCAGAACTCAAGCAACTGGCATTCTCAAGCCACCGGCAAAAAAATATATATATTGAAGAAATACAGTACAATTTTCATGTGTTGCACTTTGTTTTCCCCCCGCAGAAACATACCTTACGTTTTTAGAGTTTTAGCATTTTAAAATGGAAGATATGAATAACTTCCCTTCTCTCTCTCCAACCTGAGAACAAGTCAAACCAAACAAATAGTAGAGTACAGTATTAGTCAGGCCTATTTTTAATAGCAACTCTCAAGCAACCAGAAGCTACAGTTATCCCGGCATCTATCAATCCCCATGGGTAGTGGTTAAGAGTTTACTGTACTGTAATATTTGAGTAAATCTGGAGCTTTTCTCCTCTGGCCTAAACTGAAAAAGGGCTTTCAGCCCCCGGACTATTCCAGTCAACAAATGTGAAAATAAATAGATGTATTTTTTTCTTTTGGTTAAAAATAGTAGAGCATGGAATCTCTTGGACCTTTTCCAGACTAGGTCTAGCAGTACTGCCTGGTTAAATGAATTGTTTGAGAGTCACACAAATGGAAACTGACTCAAACCCAGAACTATATACAAACTCAAAACTGATGGACATGTTCCACCTAAAGAAATCCAAGTCACTGCAAGCCACTCGCTCTAGTGAGCTAAACCTCGCCACAACAATAAATAGAACATGCTGGAGGGATAGATTCCTGTCAGAGACTCCCCATGCTTTGGAACAAAATTCCCAACTACATTAGGCAGAGCCCCTCACTAACACTCTTCAAGAGAAACCTTGATGAGTGGATGGGTAACAGAAAATACACCTCTGGGATCACTTCATTGGCTCTTCTTGACAGAGACTCAGTTAATTAATCAATGGGGGAGGCAAAAGCTGATACACACTGGCTAGGCTTATAAATGCCCTCAGGCAGATAGTTCATAGGTAGGTACTAGGCGAACAGCTTAGCAGTTCATAGCCTTGCCCTCTTGCATTGCCAGAAAAGTGAAAACATAAAAACAAAGTAATAAAAAAGCAAACAAATACATTTCCTTTATTTAGTTTCCTTATTCTACACTGCTTCTATCACTCACACATCCAGGGCCAGTGTTAGCATTTTGAAGGCCCCCAGCAAATGTTGAATTGGGGGGGGGGGGCCTGGGCACTTCATCTAATTATCACACTGTGACTGCCACTTTCCTACTAAGCAATCTTTTAGTTCATGCTGCAAACCTTTAGGAGTAGTTCACACTGATTGACCTGTAACTACATACAGTTAGATTATGACAAGCCTGTCTGCCACACTATGTTGGCCCATCTTACAAAGGAACAGTCACAGTTATTGGCATTTAGTTGCAACAGTGACACATTACAAGTCCTCTAGGTACAGGTCTGGACTTAGGTGAAATGGTGCCTTAGACTGCCTACTGCTTCACCCCCCCCCCAACACAAACATGCATCCTCCACTGCTCCCCTCGTTTCCCCCATCTTGACTTACCTCACCATGCACATTACTTTTCTCTTCCTTTTCTCAGACTTTGCCTTAACTATTTCACCTTAGATTTTGCCTTAACTATTTCACCTTTTTAAGAAACCATAACTATCCATGTGCTCTGAAGTACATTTTAACAACTTTTTCATCCAATGATAGCTTGAACAGAAATAATGATTAAGTAAAAAAAAGTGTTGCTGTTCAACTTCAGCTTCCCTGTATCCTTTCAATACACCTTTCCTGACCAGGACAGCACAATGATAATTTAGAAAACTACTCAATTACATTGGGACCCCAGAAGCCATAAGGTTACAGATGCTCAGGGATAAACAGAAATCATGAGCAAGAATACAGTAGTCTTATTTTTTTTCTTTCAGATAAGACGCAAGTCATGCACAAGGCTTAATGTTCAAAGCTGACAAAATAGCTCACAATAAACAAGCCGACTGTGAGAATGCACAGATCCTATGTGGGAATACTGCCTCCCTAACCCCCCCACCAACAAAGATTTACTGCCTGTGAATCCCTCTGGTTTTAGATTGAGAGGTTCATATTGCCACAATCACTTAAGTGACTGCTGTCATACATATACATAGCAGGCCTCCTCACCTCTAACCCCCAAAGGGACCAACCTAATGCATGACTGTCAGGAAAGTGAAACAATTACAGTAATGCAATTCACTTTGTTGCCACTAGACAGTACACAGCTCCATACACAAGCTATAGTAACCTTCTCTGTACACCTCTGAGGTCTGTTAGAATAGTAAAAATAAAAAAAAAACAATTCCCTTACTGTTCCAAGTCCAAACAAGCTATAATGACCTCCTGTGCACTCCTCTACAGTTTGTGATGAAAATTATAGTAGTAATGACCACCATTCCCAGCCCCCCACAAAACCTATAGCAACCTTCTATACACACGAGCAGGGCTGGTTTTAGAATGGGTGTGTTGAGAGCAGAAGCCAACATGAAGTCCAAGTTAAAATCCATTTATACAGTCTGGGGAGTGGGTGGCCACCAGACTCCTAGAAGATCTAAGTGTCCAATGTTCTGGGATATATTTTATGCTTTACTTTTGAAATACAATTACTTCTAAATTACATTTTTACTGATAACTAGAAAAGCAATGCATGTATGCATCTTGCCATCACTGGGTGTGTGCACATAAAAATTTGGGGATTTTTTTACATACATAAACATAAGCCATCGCAATACTAGTTTTCCACTTATTTCAGCAAATAGCAATACATTGTGCAACACTACTACTACTGCCACACCATATCACGGACTATTGTTTAGCAGTCAAATAGCAGCAGGGGTAAGTCACTTATTTACCACATTGAGGAGTAATGCATACCTGTTACTGTCCCTGACTTCACAGGCTATTCTTGATTTTGCCTCAGTTTTGATCTGTCCCTCATTAAAAAGTTTTACTTGATGGTAAATTGTTCAGGATTACAGTCAATAAATCCAGAGATCAGAGTTTCATACATCTTACTGTCCAAAAAATGCATGCTGATGCAAAATGTGCTATTCATTCCATTTTTACTTTTTTTAATGAATTAGAGCAATATTTAAAATGCGATCTTGATTTTGTGCTTGTATTCTGCTATTATTTTTGGCTTTACTCAGAATGGGCAAAGAAGTTGAGAGTCACAGTATCTGGTGCCCTGCCTGTATTTATAAAACTCCCTGAAAGTGAAAACCATCCCTGAAGACTGGAAACATCTGCTCTTCTTAAAATTCAAGGTCTGCATTGAGATTGGTCACTCTGGGTTGTTACTTTCTAGCTGATGTTTATCGTCAGCTTAATCCTAACAGGGTCTTAACTCAGCCCTGTTCAGTTAAAGAGCACAATCAGAAAATTAATACATTCTTCCCCAAACAGAAGCAGCTTTTATGGGGTCTCCCTGTAAAGTCAGAAATGATTAAGGGGTGCCTCTCTACCCTATGGGTATTGCAGACACCTAAATCTAGCTTTGCTGTTAGTTTTAGAAGACAGAATGTTCACCAGTGAGATTTAACTAAACCAAGGGCATTATACCAGTGGTAAAATATTTAACGGAATTGTGAAGCCTGTTATTTGACAAAACACTTACTATAACCAGAGATATCCTTGAATTTTAAAGGAGAGAGAGATGAGAGTTATAACCCACATAGTTTATTCAATACACAAGCTTGCTGTACTAACTTTTGTTGGTTTGACAGACTTGTTACAGCATATCAAGACAAGATAACTTTGGTGTGGTTGGGGGCCCCAAGCAATTGCAGGGTTCACTGGTGCCTAAAACTGGCTATGCTCACGTCAACTTCTTTATCAGTCCTAGAATGGTAGCATTCAGTAATGGGCATTAGCGTTTATTTAATAAGTTGTATGAGCTAACCTTATTTTATATGAGCTACACAAGATGAACTACGTTTTAATGTTTTCAGATAATACTTAATGTCATGGACTGCAGGCCATGAACTGTTCAGTTTTTCTTTATTCAGTACAGTTTGATCTGGTTAAAGACTTTTCTTACCCAAATTAAAATATATCCTTTTAATTTGTTTCCATGCTCACTCTTACTGCTCCTACAAAACTCTTGTAGTAGAGCAGTTACTAAATAAAACTGAGGCATAAACAATGTTGTGTATTTTGCCTGATAATTTATAACTGCTGCACACCAAGAAGGCATTGAGGTCCTTTAAACATGTGTTTTAACATTATGTACCATCCTGCACTACCCATTTAGAATTCCAGGCACCTTATGTTATCACCTTAATCTTACACAAATGTACACTTAACAGTTGTTCAGATACAGCTATTTACAAACAGATAAGATTAGTTTTGAAGAAATATGTAAACGTGTGTTTTCTTATACATTATCAATAACTCAAAAGGTAACACACTCACTTTTGGTACTGTAAGTCTGTGGGTTGTATTTCCACTCCAGGTACTGACACTGTAGAGCAGCATTGGGGGGTGCTACACTCCTAAGTGTGCCATCCTTTGGGTCAGACATTAAACTGTGGCCTCATGTAACAGAGTTGGTGGTAGCTCATGTGGATGCAAAAGACCTCATGGCACTTATTGTTCCAGTCTGTATGAATACCATCCATGGTCTCCTCTGAAAAGAAGCCAATGGCCTAGTCTAAACTGTTCAACAAAACTGTAAATAAATTATAACATTCAGGGGTATAATATGTGAAAGTCCCTTGTGAACTGATAGTTTTGTGCTATACAAGGACATAAGACAGGAGAAACCCTGACTTGCTGCATATGGCTTTCTGTGCTGGCAGAGAAGCCTTTTATATTATTAATATCTTCTGCTTTGTAGCAGCTCTGAAATTATCTGTAATGAGAGTTAATTGGATGCACTACAAATATACTCTTCTGGTTAATTATTTTTGTGCTGTTGCTGCTGCAGAATTGATGAGCTGGTTTTTGAAATGAAATAGGCATTATGTTGACACTGGATGTGCCAAGGAAGTTCTACACGAGGCCAAGGTTAATACCGATCAATTAACCTCCCTCTCCAAGTCTTTCTTGTACTGCATGTTAGCGGTGTTTTAGCAAATGGATACAATTGTGTGCATGAGGCTTTTATTGCAGCATACTTAATGTATGCTGTTTGAACTGGACTGGCCAGAGGATGTCTGCTGTAAATGATTTAGGCTGACATTATTAAGTGACCTAAACCCACACAGTTGCATTACATAAAGAGCAAATGTCTGTTTTGTACTGACAGGAGCTTCACTGTGCTGCTTTAGGGCCTGGAAACTGTTTGGTGCGCTACCTACACTGATTACAGCCCATTCTGGAATTGCCTGGCAGCGAATATTCCTTTTGGCTTGAATGGGCGACTTGCACAATCCACAAGCTTGTGTGCTGTAGCACACAATGTATCATATACTTGGACCAGCCAAGTGCTGTTTGTGTTGCAAATGGTTTGGTTTGTTAACATTGTCAAGTGAACCAAAAATTAGAGCACCAAACAACCCACCACAATAGCCAGAGTAAATATTTGGGTGGCTTGGAGTCTGGCAAGGGGTGTGACACACTGGGCTTAATGGCACTGATTACAGCTCAGCCTGTTACATGATCAGAAGATAATGTTCATGTAGCATAGCTGTTAATGTCTTTGCTCAAGAATTCTGGACAGACACAAAAATAAACGGGAGACAAATACCCAAAATCAGAGAATTTGTAAATATTACTCTAACACTCTTAAAAAGTTAATAGAATGACTGGGTTTGCATCAAAATCCACTTTTTGGAGAAGTATGAACCTTTACTATCTGGCATTATTAATAGACTGTAATCCTTAGTGACTTAATAGAAAATCAAAACATTTACTGGGGCAAGGTCAAACGTGTGAGGTAAAAATCAGGGACAGCTGAGAGGTCATGTCCTCCAGGTTTGAATGGGTGAATAAGATAATCAGTACGACTGTGTGCTGTAGCATAACAATGTATGTTCTGCTTGGGATGTAGACAGGTCAGAGGTTGCTTGCTGCAAAAGGGTTAGGTTAACATAGTTAAGCGAACCAAAACTCAGAATACTAAACAGCTTGCTATACTAGTCAAAAGGAGAAAGACAAGTCTTTTCATAAGTTCACAGGAGAATGCTAGACTAATTGCCCTGAAGGGCCATTTTAAAATTAGCCAATAACCCATGGTTAGAAATCAAACCATGTACCTTTTCTTCTTTGATGTATTTGTGCATTTTAGTGTGACTAGACTCCTATACAACTGGCTGTCTTGATGTGGTTCATATGCTTGACAATTTAACACTGCTACAGAATGGAAATGAAGCTTGTACATAGATATCTGAGGGGGTGGTCCTGTTATTCACATGTTTCTTGTCCTGTAATACTTATTTGAATGAAATTAAGTCAATGCCCCAGAGAGGAGGCTGCATAACACTGTGTTGCAAGTCAATGAACAACCACAGATTAACTTATATGAAGTTAACTGGTACTAACTCAGAGGTGGGAGCTACTGTATTCCAGTAGGACAGCTCAAATTAGGGGCACCAATCACATAGGGGGTAGCAGTGTGGGACATTTAGAGTACAGTTTGAAAAACATCTGGCTACACCCCTTTTATGGAAATTATGAATAGTGTAAAAAGACAAAATGACCTGCAAGGTGATGTTTTAAAAAGGGAATGACCACATTTCACAAATAAATGGAAATTGTGGGAATGCATTAAAAATAATGTGACCACAAAAACGAAAATAAAAATAATAAAGGAGGAAAGGATTAATGATTCACTCGGTAGCACAAAATTTATCAAAACACACAATTGAGTGAACGGCAAGGCAACTTGCGATAAAATAACTTTAATAAAACGTACGCAAGTGCTTTCACAGTTTTTTACCAACCATTTCTTAAGACAAAAATGATTGAGCACATTCTAAATTTTATAACAATACCAATTATTGGCTAATCAATCTCTCTCATTCATTATACCGAAGCAATCAACTTACTAAAGCAGTTTAAAGTTACAGTGGATATAAAAAGTGTACATATCCCTGTTAAATGCCAGGTTTTTGTGATATAAAAAATGAGACCACAATAAATAATTTCAAAATGTTTCCCACCTTTAATGTGACCTATAACCTGTACAATTCAATTGAAAAACAAATCTCTTCCCCCCCCCCCTAAAAGTACAATAAGCTGGTTGCGCAAGTGTGTATACCCTTAAACTAATACTTTGTTGAAGCACCTTTTGATTTAATCACGGCATTCAGTATTCTTGGGTAGGAGCCCATCAGCATGGCACATCTTGATTTGGCAATATTTGCCCACTCTTCCTTGCAAAAGCACTCCAAATCTGTCAGATTCAGAGGGCATCTCTTGTGCACAGCCCTCTTCAGGTCACCCCACAGATTTTGTATTGGATTTAGGTTTGGGCTCTAATTTTCTTCTGGTGAAGCCATTCTTTTGTTGATTTGGCTGTATGCTTTGGGGTCATTATCGTGTTGAAAGATGAAATTCCTCTTCATCTTTCTAGCAGATGCCTGAAGGTTTTGGGCCAACAGTGACTGGTATTTGGAACTGTTCATAATTCCATCCACCTTGACTAAAGCCCCAGTTACAGCTGAAGAAAAGCAACCCCAAAGCAGGACACTGCCACCAACATGCTTAACCATGTGGATGGTGTTCTTTTGGTGATGAGAGGTGCTGTTTTTGCACCAAACGTACCTTTTGGAATTGTGGCCAAAAAGTTCAACTTTGATCTCACCAGACAATAACACATTTTCCCACATGCTTTTAGGAGACAATGTATTCTTCCGCAAATTTTAGCCAGGCCTGGATCTTTTTCGGTACAAGAAAAGGCTTCCATCATGCAACCCTACCCCATAGTCCATACATATGGAGAATACAGGAGATTGCTGTCACATGTAGCACACAACCAGTACTTGTCAAATTCCTGCAGCTCCTTCAGTGTTAATGTAAGTCTCTTGGCAGCCTCCCTGACTAGTTTTCATTTTGTCTTTTCATCAGTTTTGGAGGGACATCCAGTTCTTTGCAACGTCACTGTTGTTCCATATTTTCTCCACTTTTTGATGATCGTCTTCACTGTGTTCCATGGTATATCCAATGCTGTGGAAATTTTTTTGTACCCTTCTCCTGACCGATAACTTTCAACAAGGAGATCCCTTTGATGCTTTGCAAGCTCTCTGCAAACCATGGCTTTTGCTGTAAGCAGGCAACTGGGTAAAATCAGGAAAATCTTACTAGGACAGCTGAACTTTATTTGGGGTTAATCAGAGTCTCTAATTGATGGCAAGTGTGCACCCAAGAAGACTGAATGCTATAATTAAATCAAAAAGTGCTTCAACATAGTATAAGGATGTGCACACTTATGCAACTAGTGTATTATACGTTATTTTTTTAGATTTTTTTTCCCCTAACAGATTTGTTTGTTTTTCAAATGAATTGTACAGGTTATAGGTCACAAAGATGGGAAAGGTTTTGAAATGATTTATTGTGGTCTCATTTTTTTATATCACATAAATCTGGCATTTTAACACAGGTGTGTACACTCACTGTATATACACTCTTATCTAAGATCAACATTTCTCACAAACATATGTATAGTACCTAAATAAAAAAAAAAAAACTATTAAGACAAAATGTCAATAAAATTACTATATGCAACAAGCACTTAAAATACTGGGAAAAATCTTAAACACACAATACTATAAACATACTTCATCTACGTAAATTCCTGGCTTTTAAAATGGGTTTCAAAGGGACTTTATCATTAAGAATTTTCCCAGTGTCTGCCCTTAACCTAACTATCCATTTGAGCTCTGATATCTCTGTTAAATTCTCTGTCTATTCAAACTACTTCCACAACCATGAATTAAAATGTGTGTGTCACTATTTTGCATCACGTTTGGTTTACGCATTGGTAGATATCCTATTTCTGATGCTATACAGATGCTCTCTAATACTATCCTTACATTTCCTGTTTTTCCCACAATACGATGAGCATATAATACAACATGCTAAATAGACAGTATCAGTAGTGTCACAATCTGCTCTTATGTTTATTGTTTTTCTTTCGGCTTTTCCCGGTTGGGGATCGCCACAGCGGAACTCCGGTCCGCTAATGATTGGCAGTTGATTTTTACAGTTCCGAGGTGCCAGCCCGACGCCCAAAGTTCAACTAAGGCACGCCCATTCACGCATGTCTTTCGAACGCCACTCGACCATGGGGAGGACATGCAGACTCCACACAGAAGGCACTCCAGTCGAGAATCGAATGGGAGAAAGTACAGTTTTGTACCTACCATAAATGTAGATGTCCGATAGACATGCAACTGCAGTCATAACATGCGGGTTGTCCTGCCTCAGGCAGCCCTCGGTCGGCCGGATTCCAAAGTCTGGGTCTGATGTCGGCTGATGTCGCATTTCTCTCCGACGTCAGAGCGGCTGGAGTACATAAGCATCAGCCGACGCCATTTTCTTCAGTGTTTCTTGCCCCAGATGCCAGGTGCCCTCCAAGGAAGGCTGTAATCAAATTGGAAGACAAAAACAGGATTCCAAACAAATACATGAGCAATAAAACAAATACACCATAACAGATATCCCCAGCTAAGAGTAAGGGGGATAGGAGTGGACCCTAGGCATAGAGGGGTATGGAGGGAGGGAAAACCCGACTGCAGTTGCATGTCTATCGGACATCTACATTTATGGTAGGTACAAAACTGAAAATGGCGTTGGCTGATACCTTTATACCCGAAGAACTGCAGCTATGACGTCGGGTGAAGTGCGACATCAGCCGAGGCCAGACCCAGACTTTGGAATCCGGCCGACCGAAGGGCTGCCTGACGACAGGACAACCCATTTGTTAGGACTGCATATGCATCCTTGAAGGACATCTGTACTATGTCCTTCAAGAATGCAACTACAGTCATAACATGTGGGTAGAATACCATAGCTTAGCTGGGGGAGGAGGTATACTCTAGGAAAGAGATGGTGTGGCAATCAAACCCTGCAGGACTGCCGAAGCAAAGCCTGCTCTGGATCTGGAATATAGAGGGAGATTGTAGTGTTTGGAGAATGTATGCACGGAGCTCCATGTAGCAGCTTCTAGAATGTCCTTTGTAGGCACCCCTCTTAGAAATGCTGTAGAGGTGGCTGTAGCTCTGGTGGAATGTGGTCTGACATAGGCTGGAACAGTCTTTCCATGAAAGGAATAACAGAATCTGATGCAATGTCCAATCCATTTAGAAATAGTCTGTTTTGAAATTGCTTTTCCTTGGACTGCAGGAGCGTAAGCTACAAAAAGCTGTTCAGACTTCCTACTGGCCTTGGTTCTGTCCAGGTAGTATTGAAGTTGTCTATGAATGTCCAAGGTATGCAAAGTCTTTCCCCCTTATTCTCAGGATTGGGGAAGAAAGCAGGCAGATGAATGGCTTGATTTAGAGAAACCCTAGATACCACCTTTGGCATAAAAGTAGGGTTGGTCCTTAATGAAACCCTGTCTCTGTGGAAAATAATGAAGGGTGGTATTGCCATTAGGGCCTGTAGCTCCGAAACCCTTCTTGCTGAGGTAATTGCCAACAGGAAAGCTGTCTTCCATGAGAGAAATTGCAAGTCAACTGAAGCTGCTGGCTCAAAAGGAGGTAGAGTCAGTTTTTCTAAGACAAAATTGAGGTCCCAGGCTGGCACTGGGGCCTTTCTTGGTGGCTTAATGTTCTTGATTCCCCTGAGGAATTGTCTTAGTAAGGGGTGAGAGAAAACAGGAGGATCAGTGTTGTAGCTGAAATAGCAGATGCATGTATCTTTATTGAAGAATATGAGAGGCCGCTCTGTAACATATCTGCCAAATATTCCAAGATAAGTGGGATGTTGAGTAATGATGCATCATGTCCCTTGCTGGTATTCGAATCTTTTCCACTTTGCTAAGTAAACCTTTCTGGTGGATGGTCTTCGAGCCTCTGTTAGTATCCGCTGAACTTCCTTGGAGAGAGATAAGCTGAAGTTATTTATGGGATCTCCCAGGCTGTTAGCTGCAGTGTCTGAAGGTTTGGATGCAGTGTTTCGAAATTGTGTCGAGTCAAAAGTAGAGGCCACTGAGGGAGGGCCCACCTCCTGGTGTGACATATGCTCCGTAGTAGTGGGTACCAGTGTTGTCTTGGCCAATCCGGAGCTATTATGATTCCCTTGGGCTTCTCTGCTTTGATCTTTAGTAATACTGAGGTCATCAGTGGCAGAGGTGGGAATGCATAGATTGCTAGGGAGATCCAATTGAATGAAAGGGCATCTATTTTCCAAGCCTTTGGATGGTATGTCCTTGTGCAAAATTTTGGTAGAAGATGATTGAGGTGAGAGGCAAATAGGTCCACTTCTGGCTTGCCCCATGTCGAAGTGAGTTGTCTGAAAGCCTTCGGATGTAACCTCCACTTGTGTGGATCTGTGAAATTCCTGCTTAGGCTGTCCGCCAACACATTTGTCTTTTCCTGGAACAAACTGGGAATGTAACTGGATGTTTAGACTCAGTGATTTCTCCCAAAGCTGCATTGTCAGTCTGCAAAGGGGGTAAGAGTGGGTGCCCCCCTGCTTGTTTATGTACCACATCACAGTGGTGTTGTCTGTCTGTATCATTAAATGGCCTTGCTGGAGTTGGTGTTGAAAGGCCTCGATAGCATGCATTACTGCCAGCATTTCCTTTTGGTTTATATGCAGATGTGTTTCCTTTGGAGACCATTGTCCTTGTATACACCTGCCTTCCATGTGCGCCCCCCCATCCAAGGTCTGAGGTGTCTGTAGTCATGGTCGGTGTTATCTGTGTTTTTTTGAATGACATACCTGTGTTTTCCTGGCTCACTGAGGCCCACCATAGGAATTCCTTTTGTAGGCATGGATTGAGTGGTATGATTGTCTCCAAGTTGTTGTTGTGTTGAGACCAAATGCTTTTTAGGTACCATTGAAGCTTTCTCATGTGTAGTTTTGCTAATGGAACCAGTAGAATGCAGGATGCCATGTAACCCAGGGCCTGAAGGAATCTCCTTGCAGTCATCTGGGTGAGTTTTGCTAAACCTTTGAAGTATTGAGTTAACTTCTCTTGCTTGTCTTCTGTCAGGTAAGCCATCTGAGAGGCTGTGTCTAGTTTGGCTCCTAAGAATATTATTTGCTGGGATGGCTGCAGTCTTGACTTTTGGAAGTTGACTGTGTATCCCATAGCTTGAAGTAATCGTATGACATAATCCAGGTTTTTTGTCAACATCAATTTGTCGTCCACTTGTATGAGGCAGTCATCCAGGTACGGGTAAATTTGTATACCCTGGAGCCTGCAATGAGCAATTACTGAAGCCAGGCATTTTGTGAATACTCTGGGCGCAGTAGATAAGCCAAATGGCAATGCTGAGAATTGATAATGCTCTGGCCCTGCAAGAAATCTGAGGTATCTTCTGCAGCTGTGTCTGATAGGGACATGCAGGTATGCCTCCTTGAGGTCCAGAGTAATCAGCCACGACTCCTTGCCCAGCATGGGAAGGAGTTGCTGTAGAGTCAGCATTTTGAACTTTGGTACTATGAGAAAGGTGTTTAATGCGGACAAGTCCAGTATTGGTCTCCATTGAGATTCGTTTCTTGGAACAAGGAACTGTTCTTGTTCTTGTTGTGGAACTCTTTCTATTGCTTTCATTCGAGTCAGCAGAGTGATTTGCTTGATAGCCTCTGCCCTTTGATGTTGTGGTAGATTTGGCATGCCTTGTTTTCTTGGTAAGGTATGAAAATGAAACCTGTACCCTCGGTCTATAATGTCCAAAATCCATTTGTCCTTTGTTAGTCTGTGCCAGTTTTCTGCAAACAGAGATAATTTCCCACCCAAGGGAGCTTCTAGTTGTTCCCTGGTAGGCGGTAGTAGAGGAAAGTCATTGAGTTTGTGGTTGTTGGGCAGGTGAAACCCCTGCGTCACTTCTTTGGTTTCCTGGCTGCCATTGTCGCCCCTGTAAGGGCCTCTGTATTGGCCTCTTCCTCGCCACGCCTGTTCTTACCCCTTTGAAACTTTTCTGCATTAGGAAAGGACCAGTTTTTTGAAGGTCAATTCCTACTGAATCTGGGGGTTGAACCTGGAGGAAATCTTTCACAGTCTGAACTGATTTTGCTTTTTCTTCGATGGTCTTTAACACATCCTTAGCATTTGCACCAAAAAGCTTGTTCTTTTCCAAAGGTGCATCCAGAAGTTTTGCTTTACATGATCTGGTAGAGGTTGATCTTTAACCAAGCATGTCTACGCATCACTGCCCCTGTCATAGCTGCCCTACATGAAGCTTCCAGTGCATCATATCCACACTGCAGGAAGTGATTGCTTACTTGCTGAGTGTTATGTACAGCTTCCTGCAAAGTCTTCCTGTCTAAAGGATCAGGAGAAGCTAATGATTTTTGTAAATCTTCTAAGAGATAATCCTGATATTGGAACATATGAAAAGGCAATTTAAAGCTCTCATAGATAAGGTAGTGGATGTGTAAACCTTTTACCCCATCTCTCTAATGACCTTGCTTCCCTGTTGGAGGGCAAAGGATTTTTGAGGTGGAGGCTGAAACTCCTTTAGGCCCCTGTGAAATAGTTTCCAAATCAGCAGTATGGGCCCTGAATAAATGGGAATGAGTTTCTGGGACCCTGTAATATCTGTCTGGCTTGGCTGGAGCAGGAGGAAGAGAATCAGGGGTAGCACTAGAATCAGAATACAAATCATCCAGAACATCAAGTACAGGAGGAATAGCTAAGGGCCTGTGCTGAGGCTTCTTAAGGAAAGTCCTAAGGCTTTCCTAGAATCAGAATATTCCTGACCCTGCCACTTGAAATGTTCCCTCATGGTGCAGAACTTCCCCAAAAGAAATATCCTCAGGAGGGAGGCCAAGGTATGGAATCTTCTGCATCCGAGTCCTCATAGGTCTGGAAGAGCTCTTCCTGGCTATCAGAGTGGACAGAGCCCTCAGAGTCTTCATCTGAAGGAGAAGGGTCAGAGGGTTCAACCCGGGCCTTTATCAGGAGGAGGCTGGGATGCTCTCAGGATGGGACTGTGAACCTCTAATCATGGAAATTAAATCAGCAGCCATGGACATAATTTGTGTCTCCAGAGTCGGCTGAGGTAAGGATTTGGAAGTAATATGCTTTGTTTTGCTGGCTGCCTTAGCCCTAGTGTAGGCCTTAATAGACATGGCCATAGGAGGCCTGGCAGCTCCACGTGCAGGAGTGACCTTGTCTACAGCAATGGTCTTGGACATTTCCTCGGTTTCGGTATCTGGAGGAAAAACTATAACTGGCATCGGAGTAATGTCTGGAATCGGAGTCGTCGGTAATGCGGTGTCTTCGGTTCGGAGCGGTGGAGAGACCGTCTCAGAGGGAACCGGAGCACTCGCGCTAGGTTTTGGCGTGGAGTCGGTGGTAGACGCGGGCCGAGGATGTCGGTCCCGGTCTTTTCGCTTTTTGGGAGTTGCGATGTCAGAAGATGCGACGGCATGGTGTAAGCAAAATTATCGCCGAAAAAATCTTCAGCGAACTCCGCCCGGCGCCTGAGAGCGCGCTTGTTGAAGTGAGCACAGGCTACACAGGCCGAGACGTCGTGGTCTGGGCCCAGGCAAGGAAGGCAGTAAGAGTGGAAATCCTTATGAGGTATTTGTTTATCACAAAAAAGACAATTGTTAACTTTTTCAGTAATTTCTGACATCGGCTGAGGCAAGAAAAGGTCCCCAACGGGGTACTTAGCTTTTTTGATGACTTCGGTATCGTAGAATACAGGAGCTGACCGACCGGCACTTGCGAACTGCTTCTGCTTCGGGCACCGCGCAGCAAGAAAGACTGAAGAAAATGGCGTCGGCTGATGCTTATGTACTCCAGCCGCTCTGACGTCGGAGAGAAATGCGACATCAGCCGACGTCGGACCCAGACTTTGGAATCCGGCCGACCGAGGGCTGCCTGAGGCAGGACATCCCACATGTTATGACTGCAGTTGCATTCTTGAAGGACATCCTCTTGCTGTGGGGAGACAACGCTACCGCTGGACCACTGTGGCTTGCTCTTATTATGTTTATTATTGGGAGTTAATTTTAGAAAACATTTTCTTGTTTGTTCAAGTAACATATTTACAACAAGATGGCATAGCTATGGGCACATCATGTGCAAATATCTACGTCAATATAGTGATGGCTATATAGGAGGAAGATACTATTTTAAACTCCATTGGGAATACGGTAATTTTTTTATAGACTGTAGATTACCTGTTTTTAGTATGGGCAAGTAATAAAAGTGACCTTTTAGTCTTCCGTGAACATTTCAGCACTATGTTTTTGAAGTTCTGTATGAACTTCTCTTCAATGCAGGTAGATTTCTTACATGTGAAGATATGCAAGGCAGTTGAGGGAGTAATTACTACCAAGATTTACTGTAAGGACTGTTACAGAAATACATTATTACATGGGGAAAGTATGAGTTAATTGATTTAAACATGAATAGTGAAAGCATTAATGTTCAGCATTAGGGGGAAATAAAGCAACATTTCTGTGGACAGGATTACTTTTTTTTTAAACAAGAAACATCTTTATTAAATCATGTATGACATAGACATCTTACATTTATATAAATGAAAATAAACCATACCGACAATCTCGGCTGCTAACATTACAAACCATGCCGACATGACTGTAGCTACATACATTACACATCACTTGTAATATATCAAGTCAATGTCAGTCAGCCATTACATAGCTGTTCCTACCTTCTTTTAAAACTCATTCCTCCTTCACATGCATTGATCCCACATTTCCAATTTTTTCCTGTGTAATTTGCTCCTAATCTTTTATGAAGTTCCCATTTCCAGTTGTTTTACCTCTTGTTACTATATTTGCTACTTCTAGTAAAGTTGGTTTAGACACTGATTTCCATTTTCTAGTAATTCCTTTTTTGTCTATCATAATTAGACACTGCAAGGTCTTACTATGGCTAGGCAATTCCAATTCTGTATCATAGCTCAAAAAATCATTTCCTTAGTAACACCAACTTGTGCACCCTGCATTTTGAAGAGAGCAGTCTACAGAAAATCTTTAAAGTCTGTCCCCAGTTACCTCTTTCTTCCCCATCACACCAACATTTGCCGTCTACCGAGAAAAAATTCTATGGAGTCTACTTGGGGTATATAAAAATACCTATGTAAACAATTCTAAGATCCAAAATTGTCCAGACTTTGTTGCACATTTGTGATACATACACATATCCCCCATTGTTTCTTTGTGAATTTTTTACCAATCTCTCTTCCCAATCATTTCTAACCTCCTCTGATTCTTATAGTTATCATGCAATATTTTATATGCTCTACTAATTACTCCTTTCTTAATGGCAGCTTCTGTTCTAGAGTCTACTAAAAACTCTACCAGTGCTGGTCATTCATTTAGGAGCCCCATATTTCTCTTTGCCTATACTCTGATATCAATCCTCGTTAGGGAAGGCAATCTCTAACCTGCAATCCAAGTAAGTTCTTGGCATCTTCCCATTCTGTTACCTTTCACTCTCTAGTTATTTGTTCTCAATACCTTGGTTCCTTTGCCAGTTTTCTCCAATAAATTCCACCCCACTCTTGCCTATGGTGTACATCTCTAACCGCAGTCATCCCTAATCAGCAAAATCTCCTTTCTACATTCCTGTGCTGGCTTAGCTCTTAGAATACCTTCTGCTACTTTACAAATATAAAATTATGTGTGATTACTGTTATTCTTAAAGATATGCATCCAAAATCCCACTCTTTCTTCAACTTCCCCCGTTTCATCAGCACTATCGACTTTGAATTATAGTTTTCTGTTTGTGCTACGTATGGAAGCCTTAACTGTAAAAGCAATGTATTTCGGCTTTTCCCGGTTAGGGGTCGCCATAGCAGATCACCGTTCCACTTATGATTGGCAGTGGATTTTTACGGTGTCAAGTTACCAACCCAGCACCCAACCTTCAAAGAATGCACACCCACTCACACAAGCACTTACCTACATGTCTTTAAGGTTCACTCGACCACTGGGAGGACATGCAGACTCTGCACAGAAGCCTTAACTGTGTTCCTCTGACATAACCCTTCAAATCGGGTAATCCAAATTTGCCCTGTTCTACTGGAAGAATAAGCTTATCCCACTTGACTCTTGCAGTTTTCTCCTCACAGATAAAATCCTTCAGCTCTTTATTAATTGCTATCCAAACTTCTCCTCTGGTTGATAAAAATATGCCTGACCTGTGTACAAGACTAAAGGGACTGAAAACATTTTCGATATCCATATAACAGAGCTTCCATTTTCTCAGTTTTTATATTACCTTTTTAGTCTCTTCTCTTGCATCCTTAGCTGCCACATCAGAATCATTTTTAATCCATACTCCTAAATACTTCATTTTGTCTTTTTCCCCATTATGTATGGATATTGCTGAACCAAATTGTATATGGGTACATAATTTACTGCTATTGCCATTGTTTTAGCTTCATTTATTTTATCTGAAAAGATTTGAAAATGTCTCAATGTGTTCCACACACTGTAATGTCCCTTTCTGGTTTTGTCAAGTATAAAACAAAGTCATTCATGTGCAAATACAACTAGCTTTTCTTGACTACCATCCCAATTATATCCTTGAATTTTTTAGTATTTTCTTTGCCACTGGTTCTATAGTGCAAATAAAGGGGAAAGGAGACGACCCCTGCCTGGTTCCTCTGCTCAAACAAATTATCGGAGAGGAATCCATCCATGTTAAATTTCGCCTCCAATCCCTCATACATCCTACTAATCAGCTTTAAAATTTTTATCAGGGAATGCAAATGCTTCCATTATCCTGCTCAAACTCCCAGCTTACTCTGTCAAATGCTTTCTTGGCATCAAGACCCAACAACAATACTATTTTCTTATATTCAGCTTCCCTCTGGGTCACCAATGTTCTTATAATATTGTCAAATGTTTGCCTCCCCTCCACTAAACCACACTGATCCATGTCTATCAGTTTTGGCATCACCTTTGCCATTCTTTTAGCCATTACAGACAAACACTCTATAATCAAGGTTTAAGATTGAAATGGGCCTGTATGAAGATGGATCTGATGGGTCTTTACTCCCTTCTAGGTATTACAGGCACCACTTGGTGCCTCCCCTCCTCTTAAAATACTGTTAAACAAAACCTTTCAGATAACACTCTTTTTGATCATGTTTGTTGAACCATATTTATGGATGACATCTGGGAGGAATAATGCAAACTATCCACTTGAGATTCAACTCAAAGGAACAGGATGAAGATGACTACTCTTCACTTAGGTAGAACAGGAACACAACCAAGATAGTGGTGTGTATGTGTGTGTGTGTGTGTGTGTGTGTGAATTTTAGCTATCTGCCAGTACAGAAAGGTAGTTCTCTGTGAAACGTCTGCAGAGAAACTCCCAAGAAAGTACTGAGGGAGGTGGTAGTGATGCTAGGGCCTCAGGCATATGGCCCTCCCTCTCCAAAAGAGATGCAGTATCAGGAAGTCCAGGTTTGTAAAACAATCTCTTGACATACCTGTGAAGAAGCAACACCAAAGAAAGAAACCCACCATTTGCCTCTGGAAGGATTGGGACAGGTGGAACTCAACAATAATGTTATGCCAGGCAAGGGTAAAAAAAACAAGCAGATTCTCACCAGAACAAGGGATAGCAGAGCTCTGTGGTAATGCTGCAGTTACAAAGGTGTTAAACTCTCTGTGCACCATTTTCTTAACTGTTCATTTTTAAGTCTGTTCTACCTTACAGATTTTCCTTTGCTAAATGTCAGTGATAGAGGGACTGCTTGGCTGGTAGTCTGCTTGTACCACAGCTTTTTTTCTGGGAAATTAGACCTAAACATTCTGCACCCTACTTGCAAAAATATTTTTTTCTATTAAGTTGCACAATATTCACAAGTAATCACCTGGTGCCTTTCCCTTTAACAGAAAAAAGGATTTTAAATGGAAATCCTTAGGAAGAATTTATCCTCCACGTGCATACTTATTAAAACTGGGACCTTGGAAAGTTTACACTATGCAAATCCAATACAAATCCAGTCATATCAATAACAGACTTGGCTAATACTTTCAGCTCTAGAAAATTCTGAACAGATAGCAATACTAAAATGAATACATTCTGTGCTCTGGAAGACACCTGAGAGAGAGAGAGATGTAAAACAGTATGTGACTGATGGTCAGGGAGCAGCAAAAAGTACAGTTTTGTACCTACCATAAATGTAGATGTCCGATAGGTATGCATATGCAGTCCTAACATATGGGTTGTCCTGCCTCAGGCAGCCCTTCGGTCGGCCGGATTCCAAAGTCTGGGTCTGGCCTCGGCTGATGTCGCACTTCACCCGACGTCATAGCTGCTGGGGTATAAAGGCATCAGCCGACGCCATTTTCCTCAGTGTTTCTTGCCCCAGATACCAGGTGCCCTCTAGGAAGGCTAAATTTGGATAAATGCAAATAATTCCAAACAGTAGAAAGCAAAAAATATATATATATACATATATACAAACAAATACACCATAATACATTCCCCCAGCTAGCTAAAAGAGGGGTAAGTACCCTAGGAATACCACAGAGGGGAAGGAGGGTGGGTAATCCTGACTGCAGATGCATACCTATTGGACATCTACACTTATGGTAGGTACAAAACTGTACTATGTCCTTCAAGGATGCATCTGCAATCCTAACATATGGGTAGAATACCATAGCCAAACTGGGGGAGGAGGCACTAAGATAAAGATGGTGTAGTTAGGATCCCTTGCAAAACAGCAGTTGCAAAACCTGCTCGGGATCTGGAGTATAAAGGAAGATTATAATGCTTGGCAAATGTATGCATGGAGCTCCAAGTAGCAGCTTCTAAAATGTCTTTGGTAGCCACTCCTCGTAGGAAAGCTGTAGTGGTGGCTGTAGCTCTTGTGGAATGAGGCCTGATATTTTCAGGCGTTGTCTTTCCAAGAAAAGAGTAGCAAAATCTAATGCAATTTCCTATCCATTTTGAGATTGTCTGTTTTGAAATTGCTTTTCCTTGTATTCCTGTTGCATATGCTACCAGAAGCTGGTCAGTTTTTCTGTTGGTCTTAGTTCTGTCCAGATAGTAGCGTAATTGTCTGTGCACATCCAAGGTATGTAGTAGTCTCCCCCCCCCCCTGTTCTGTGGGTTGGGGAAGAATGTAGGTAAATTAATTGCTTGGTTCAATGATACTCTGGAGACCACTTTTGGCATAAAAGTAGGGTTAGTTCTCAGAGACACTCTATCCTGATGGAAGATAAGGAAGGGCTGTACTGCCATTAATGCCTGTAACTCAGATACCCTTCTTGCAGAAGTGATTGCTAGCAGGAAAGCAGTTTTCCAAGATAAGAACTGTCTGCTGTTGCTGCTGGTTCAAAAGGGGGAAGTGTTAACTTTTCCAGCACAAAGTTGAGATCCCATGTAGGTAAAGGTGGTTTCCTTGGAGGCTTTACATTTTTGATTCCTCTCAAAAACTGCCTGAGTAGAGGATGAGAGAAGACAGGAGGATCCATGTTGTATTCTGCTGAAATTGCTGATGCATGAATCTTAATGGAGGAGTAGGACAGGCCATTGTGGAACAGTTCTGCTAAGTATTCCAGGATGTGTGCTATGTTTGCCAATGAGACATTTTCTCCCTTTGCTGCACTCCAAATGAGGTATCTTTTCCATTTGGCTGAATAAGTTTTCCTTGTGGAGGGTCTGCGTGCCTCCAGGATAATGTCCTTAACCCTCTGAGATAAATCTGGTTTATTTTGTCTTATGCACTATTCCAAGCAGCTAGCTGCAGTGTTTTCAAGTTTGGATGCAGGATCTTGTAGTTGTTCTGTGTTAGAAGTAAGGGACATAGAGGTAGAGGCCATGAGTGTGTCCGAGACATGCTTCTCAGTAGCGGGTACCAATGTTGCCTTGGCCAGTCTGGAGCTATCAGGATTACCCTTGGCTGATCCTCTCTGATCTTCAGTAGGACTTTGTACATCAAAGGAAGAGGTGGAAATGCATATGCTGTCAGGTTTTTCCAGCTGAAGGAAAGGGAGTCCACCCTCCAGGCAAGTGGGTGGTATGCTCTTGTGCAGAATTTCTTCAATTGGTGGTTGTGTGGGGAGGCGAACAGGTCTCTCTCTGGCATTCCCCATTTCTTTGTTATGGTTTTGAAGATATCTGGATGCAGCATCCATTCGTGAGCATCCGTGGTAGTTCTGCTTAAGGTGTCTGCTAGTGAATTTTCTTTTCCTGGTACAAATCTGGCCTGTAGTTGAATGTTGAGATTCAGGGCCAAATTCCACAGGTCCATTGCCATCCGGCATAGAGGATATGAGTGTGTACCTCCCTGTTTGTTGATGTACCACATGACTGTGGTATTGTCCGTCCTTATCAGCAGGTGACCTTGTTGAAGGAGTGATCTGAATGCCTGGATTGCATGTTTCACTGCCAGCATCTCCTTTAGATTTATGTGTAGATTCAGCTGGTCTTGGGTCCATAGGCCTTGTATACACTTGTCCACTATGTGTGCCCCCCAGCCTAGGTCTGAGGTGTCCGTGGTGATGATCTGGCTTGGATGTGGTTTGTGGAAAGGCAATCCTCTGTTCAACTGACAGGCCTGAGCCAACCACAGGAATTCTTGTTTCAGGCATGGAATTATTGGAATCTGGGCTTCTAGACTGTGCTTGTGTTGAGACCATACATTCCTTAGGTACCATTGCAACTTTCTCATATGCAGCCTGGCATGCGGAATCAATATTATGCAGGATGCCATGTAACCCAGGGCTTGCAGGACTTTCCTTGCAGTAAGCTGAGTTTGTGTTGTTAATGTCATGAAATAGACTGGTAGTTGCTTTTGTTTTTCTTCTGAGAGAAAAGCCATCTGAGTTGATGTATCCAGTTCTGCACCCAAAAATGTTATCCTTTGGGATGGTACTAGTCTTGACTTTTGCATGTTGACTGTGTATCCCAAGGCTTGCAACAGTTGTATGACATTTTCCAAATCTTTTGTTAATTTTGTCTTGTTGTCCGCTTGTATTAGGCAGTCGTCCAGGTATGGGTAAATTTGAATTCCCGGAAGCCTGCAATGAGCAATTACTGATGCCAGGCATTTCGTGAATACTCTGGGCAGTAGATAAGCCAAAGGGCAATGCTGAGAATTGATAATGCTCTGATCCTGCAAGAAATCTGAGGTGTCTTCTGCAATCTGGTCGTATAGGGACGTGCAGGTATGCCTCCTTGAGATCTAGAGTCACCAGCCAAGACTCCTTGCCCAGCATGGGAAGAAGTTGCTGGAGGGTCAGCATTTTGGAACAATGAGGTATGTGTTCAGTGCGGACAAGTCGAGAATAGGTCTCCATTGATTTTCTTTTCTTGGTACAAGGAAAAGCCTGGAGTAAAATCCTTGGCCTTGTTCCATAGGTGGTACCTTTTCTATAGCTCTCATTCTTAGTAAGTTGTTGATTTGTCTTTGAGCCTCTGTTTTTTGGCTTGGTGGTAGGTTTGGCATTCCTCTCTTTTTTGGTAGAGTGTGGAAGTGAAACCTGTAGCCCTTGTCTATTGTTTGTAAAGTCCATTTGTCTCCTGTAATGCAATGCCAGTTGTCGGAAAATAAGGCTAGCTTTCCGCCCAAGGGTGCTTCCAGTTGTTCCCAGGTAGGCGGAACCAGAGCCAAGTCATTGTGTCTGTCCTGTGGAAGTGGTTGTAGTTGAATCTGTGACAGCACTTCTCTGGTTGGCAGGTTGCCACTGACGTCCCCTGTAGGCACCCCTAGATTGACCTCTGCCTCTTGGGCGTCTATTTCTGCCTCTCTGTGCTCTGGAGGTGTCTGGAAAGGACCAATTCTTCGAAGGCCAACTTCTGCTAAACCTCGGAGGTTGGACCTGTAAGAAATCCTTGACTGTTTGGACAGATTTTGCTTTTTCTTCCACTTTCTTTAGAACCTCCTGTGCAAGGGAGCCAAACAAACTTTGTTTCTCCATAGGAGCACCTAGGAGTTTTGACTTAACATGGTCTGGTAAGGATTGTTCTTTTAACCAGGCATGCCTTCGAAACACTGCTCCAGTCATAGCTGATCTAAAGGAAGCCTCCAGTGCATCATAGCCACATTTTAAGAAATGATTACTGACCTGCTGAGAGTTATGTACCAAATCCTGAAGGGACTTGCGGTCTATAGGTTCAGGAGAGGACAGTTTTTTATTTAGCTGGTCTAACAAAAATTCCTGGTACTGAATCATGTGAAATTGACAGTTTAAGGCCCTGGCCGAAAGAGTAGCAGAAGTATAAACCTTTTTACCCCATCTCTAATGCTCTAGATTCCCTTTCAGAGGGAAGAGGGTTTTTGGCAGAGGCAGCTGCCACACCTTTAGGGCCCTGTGAAATGGTTTCTGGGTCTGCAACAGGAGCCTTATACAAGTGGTAGTGTGTGTCCAGGACCCTGTAATATCTGTCAGGCTTGGCAGGGGCCGGAGGAAGAGAATCAGGGGCAGTACAGGCATCATTATATGCATCATCAACAACTGATAGTACTGGAGGAATGGCTAAAGGCCTATGCTGTGGTAAGTGTAAAAAAGTCCTTGGCCTTTTCCTTGAATATGAAAAATCCTGGCCCTGCCATTGGAAGTGTTCCCTCATAGCATGTAGGGTTTACCCAAAAGAACATTCTTCAGGAGGAGAAGCAGAAGGAATGGAGTCTTCTGCATCAGAATCCTCATAAGGAGAATATGGGCCTTCCTGATGGTCTGAAATATCTGAGTCATCCGAGGAATAGTCTGTAGAGACAGGTTCCGGGGGTTCAATCCTAGACCTCTTATCTGGAGGGGGTTGAGAGGCCCTGTCTGGGTGAGGTTGTGATCCCCTGATCAAAGAAATAAGATCCTCAGCCAGGCTGAGTATTTGGGAACTAGAGGTAGGCCTGTGTGAGGGAGTTTTAGCAGGTAAGGACTTAGAAGATTTAGCTGCTTTAGCCCTGGAAAAGGCCTTGATAGACATAGAAGCGGGGGGTCTAGCAGCCCCACGTGCAGGGGTAGAAATGTCTAAAGGAATAGTGTCTGACAAATCCTGGGTGCCTGCTTCTGTAGCAGTAATTTCAGTAGCAGATTCAGCCATGCTCTGTGAGGCCTCGGTTATCGGAGGCATGCTTTTGGCCGAAGGAAGAATCGAGGGCTCTGTTTCAGCCGAAACCGAGACACTCGCGGTTGGCCTAACCGTGGTTTCAGCCGAAACCGCGGACCGCGAGTGTCGGTCCTTTTCCTTGCGCTTTTTAGCTAATTGTGTAGTCGGAGTCTCCGACGGCATTTTGTATGCAAAAGCGGGACCAAAAAACTCCTCTGCAAACTCTGACAGACGTCTAAGCGTCAGTCGGTTGAAGGAAGCACAGGCTAGACAAGCCGATACGTCGTGGTCTGGGCCTAAGCAAGGAAGGCAGTAAGAGTGGAAATCCTTATGAGGTATTTGTTTCCCACAAGTTAAACAATTATTTACTTTGTCTGACATCGGCTGAGGCAAGAAAGAGTCCCCAACGGGTACTTAGCTTTAGAAGTCTTCGGTAGTAGAAATCTCTGGATCTGACCGACCGCACTTGCGAACAGCTTCTGCTTGGGCACCGCAGCGGCAAGAAAGACTGAGGAAAATGGCGTCGGCTGATGCCTTTATACCCCAGCAGCTATGACGTCGGGTGAAGTGTGACATCAGCCGAGGCCAGACCCAGACTTTGGAATCCAGCCGACCGAAGGGCTGCCTGAGGCAGGACAACCCATATGTTAGGACTGCAGATGCATCCTTGAAGGACATCTCACTAGACCAACCCAGACCATGCAGTCAGCTTCTTTAGGAGTTGGTGGCTAGGATTCTGGGAAGTCAGAAAGTTTGGAAACTAACTTAAGTAAAACATTCAAGAAACATTACTGCAGCTGTGATGCTACAATGAACATCTGCACTATAATTTATTTACACAGACTTTTTTGCTAAGAATATAATTTCAGTTGGGATGATGGCAGTTACTGTGAATAAGAACAATCTTTATTCTTACAAAGGTGTCACTCTCTTCATTAAAGCACACAGGATAAAATAAGCAAGCCAAGTTAAAACATCTAAGCAAACGTACACAATTGTTTTCCACACTTTTTTTTTAATTTGGCATTTTTAAAATGTATAAATAGATACATGATAAAACACCTGATCCTGCAGTCACTTTAAGTACAAAATGAACACAGATAAGTCCATTTGGACAGTTAAAAACCATTAAAACCGAAGACAATTCTGTAACCATGTTAAACACAGGTTAAGCCTGACTCATAAAATCGACAAGTAAAACTTAATGACTTTTAAAAACGTTGATCCTTGAATTGAGTCATGTCTTCAAATTCCCTTTAAGTGTAGTCTGAACAATTTTAATTTGTTCAGTTGACAGTCACGAGCTGGTTGTCATCCTGAAATAAAAGCACAAGAGAAAGGTATCAGTGTAATGTGCTCTGCTGTTAAAATAACACCAACATTCCAATGTGAGCAAATGGGCGCGCGCGCACACACACACACACACACACACACACACACACACACACATAATTTGGTGCATCACCAATTCACTTACAGCAGTTGCTTAGAATAGGACAGGAAACTGTATCAGCTGGTGAAAACTCATACAGACATAAGAAAGTACAGTTGTGTACACCTACCATAAATGTAGATGTTCGAGTGTCTTCACTGTTGCAGTCATAACAGTAGGGTGCTCCTGCTGGCAGGCAGCCCGAGGTCGGCCAGAATTCCAAAGTCTGGGTCTGGAGTCAGCTGTACCAGCAAGTACCCTGACGTCAGAACGTAGAGGTATAAAGCTGACAGCCGACGCCATCTTCTCCAGCCTTTCTTGCCCCAGATGTCAGAAGCCCCCAACAAAGAAACCAAAAGGTGTCCAAATAGAAACACAAATACACCACAAAGGAAGTGGAAGAGAGACCAAGTGAAAAATAGAGGGGATTGGTGGGAGGGAAACACCGACTGCAACAGTGAAGACACTCTAACATCTACATTTATGGTAGGTGTACACAACTGTACTATGTTCTTAGTGTTTCACTGTTGCAGTCATAACTGTAGGGTAGAATCCCAAAGCTGTGAATGAGGGAGGAGGTTATGCAGAAGGGGCAGCTAGAAGGCCCTGCAAAACAGCAGAGGCAAAGCCTGCCCTAGACTTAGAATACAAAGGGAGATTATAGTGCTTAGAAAAGTATGCACTGAACTCCAAGTGGCAGCTTCCAAAATGTCCTTGGTAGGAACTCCTCTGAGAAAAGCTGCTGAAGTGGCAGCTGCTCTAGTAGAATGACTTCTAACAATACCTGGAATCTGTTTCCCATAGTGAGAGTAACAAAACCTTATTCCATGAGCAATCCATTTGGAAATAGTTTGTTTAGAAATAGCCTTACCTAGAGAACTGGAGGCATAAGAGATAAGCAATTGATCAGATTTTCTGAAATCTTTAGTTTTGTCCAGGTAAAATCGTAGTTGTCTGTGTACGTCCAATGAATGTAAGATCCTTTCCCCTTTATTTTGAGGATTTGGAAAGAAGGTAGGAAGGTGAATAGTCTGATTTAGAGCCACTTTAGAAATCACCTTAGGCATAAATGTAGGATTGGTCCTCAAGGAAACTCTGTCTTGGTGGAAGATAAGATATGGTTCCACAGCCATGAGAGATTGTAACTCTGAAACCCTTCTAGCAGAAGTCAATGCTAATAAAATAGCTGTTTTCCAGGATAACAACTTGATATCCAAAGCCGCAGCAGGCTCAAAAGGAGGCAAAGTAAGTTTCTCCAAGACATAATTAAGATCCCAAGCAGGAACAGGAGGAGTTCTGGGAGGTCTTAAATTCTTAGCTCCTCCCAAAAATTGTCTCACCAGCTGGTGAGAAAAGATGGGAGGATCAGTGTTGAAATGAGCCAAGATAGCAGAAGCATGGATTTTGATGGAGGAAAAGGAGAGGCCTTTAAGCAAAAGGTCTGAGAGGTAAAGTAAAATGGAAGAAATATCAGGCAAAAGAGGATCTGAACCTCGATCCTGCATCCAAATACAAAATCTTTTCCATTTAGAAGCATAAGATTTTCTAGTGCTAGGCTGCCTAGCTTCTAAAAGAACATCCAAAACTTGTTTGGGAAGAGAAGAAGAAATCAAAGGCCCTTGTAGAGCCAAGCTGCCAGGCATAGAGTCTTGATTTGAGAGTGTAGCATCTGACCCTGATGCTGGGACAGAAGAGAAGGGATCAGAGGTAGAATCCATGGAGGTTCCAAGAATAGGTGTTTCAAAGTTGGATACCAAAACTGCCTTGGCCAATTTGGAGCTATCAAAATGATCATCTTTGGTTTGTCCTGTTTTATTTTCAGTAACACCCGAGGCAGAAGAGGAAGAGGAGGGAAGGCATATCCCGAAAGATTCCTCCAGCTGAATGACAGGGCATCCACTTTCCACGCTGTTTTGTGGAAGGACCTGGTGCAAAAGAGAGGCAACTGATGATTGAGATGGGATGTAAACAGATCTATCTGAGGACAACCCCAAACTGCAGTAATCCTGCTGAACAAGTTGGGGTCCAGCATCCATTCGTGAGGATCCAACAGGTTTCTGCTTAGGCTGTCTGCTAAGAGGTTCTGTTTTCCTGGAATGAATTGAGCTTGAAGATGAAGATTCAGATTTAGAGCTGTGTCCCATAAACTCATGGCTAGTCTGCAAAGGGGGTAAGAGTGAGAGCCCCCTTGCTTATGTACCACATGACTGTGGTATTGTCTGTACGAATCAGAAGAGGCCCTGGTTGCAAAAGATTCTGGAAGGCTAGAAGAGTATTTTGGACTGCCAACATTTCCTTCAAGTTGATGTGCCAAGGAAGATGCTTCTTTGTCCAAGAGCCCTGCTGGCAAATGTCTAGAAAATGAGCTCCCCAAGCATAACCCGAAGCGTCCGTGGTTATGATCTGAGAAGGTTGAGGCAGACGAAAGGGATTCCCTTTGTTTAAAGCACAAGCCCTGGACCACCAAAGGAACTCTTTTTGGAGGCAGGGAATCAGTGGAATCGTTGTGTCCAGACTGTGGTAATGCTGTGACCATACACTCTTTAGGTACCATTGAAGTTCTCATATGAAGCCTTGCATTTGGAATCAACAGGATGCAAGAAGCCATGTAGCCCAATGCCTGCAGGAATTTCCTTGCAGTGAGCTGAGTTAAAGTAGCCAAGGTCTTGAAAATTGAGGCCAGTTGTAATTGTTTTTATGGAGTGAGGAAGGCCCTTTGCAAGCTTGTGTTTAGAAGAGCTCCTAAAAAAATCATTTGCTGAGAGGGGATCAGATGTGACTTTTTTGTGTTCACTGAAAATCCCAGAAGTAGGAGAAGACGTTGAACTGCAGATGTTGAAGTAGAAGGTCTTTGCTGTCCGCCTGAATAAGGCAGTCGTCCAGATAGGGGTAAATTTGAATCCCTTGGAGTCTGCAATAAGCTACTACTGGAGCCAGACACTTGGTAAAGACTCTGGGCACAGTAGATAAGCCAAAGGGCAGTACAGAGAATTGAAAATGCCTCAAACCTGCCTTGAATCTGAGGTATTTTCTGCGTTCCTGCCTGATGGGGATGTGCAAGTAGGCTTCCTTTAAGTCCAATGTCACCATCCAAGCATCCTGGGAGAGCAATGGAAGAAGTTGTTGTAGAGTAAGCATCTTGAATTTTGGAATTTCCAGATAGGTGTTCAATACTGAAAGGTCCAGAATAGGTCTCCATGAGTTTTGTTTTCTTGGGACCAGAAATAGTCTTGAGTAAAAACCTTTTCCCATTTCTGAAAGTGGAACAGGTTCTATAGCTCTCATGGCCAATAAAGCGTCCACTTGATTTAAGGCCTCTAACCATTGATGTTTTGGCAGATCTGGCCAACCAAAAGACCTTGGTAGAGTATGAAAGTGGAACTTGTAACCTCTTAAAATCACGTCTAAAACCCATTTGTCTTGGGTAATATGTGTCTAATTTTGGTAGAAAAGAGAAAGTTTTCCTCCGAGGGGGGCTTCCAGGCAAGGAGGACCTGTAGCCCAACAGAGGGAGTCATTGGGTCTGCTTCCTTTTTGATTGAGATCCCTCTTCTCCCCTTCTAGGTGATGAAGCAGTCCATTGTCTGGACCTGTAAGAGGTCTGAGCCCGACCTCTGGAGCATCTATATCTTCCCCTTTGAGGCCTGTCAGACGTGGGAAAGGACCAATTTTTGGAGTGACAATTTCTGGAAAATCTAGGAGGCTGAACTTGTAAGAAATCTTTAACAGTCTGCATAGATTTCGCTTTATCTTCCATCTTTTTAATAACCTCCTCAGCCTTAGACCCAAACAAAACATCATGCTGAACAGGGGCATCTAACAATTTAGCCTTAACTTGCTCAGGTAAATTCTGCTCTCGAAGCCAAGCATGTCTCCTGATAACAGTACCAGAGGCTGCGGCCCTGCAAGAAGCCTCCAAGGCATCAAAACAACAATGTAAACTATGTTTGCTAACTTGTTCAGTTGCATGCAATACATCCTGTAATTCCTTGTCCTCTGCACATGCAGGAAAGGTAGAAAGTTTTTGCTTTAAAACAGACAAAAGAAATTGCTGATACTTGAACATATGAAACTGGCAATTTAAAGCTCTAATAGAAAGAGTAGCAGAAGTATACACCTTTTTGCCCCATCTGTCCAAGGCACGAGAATCCTTTTCAGAGGGAATAGGATTTTTAGATGAAGCGGCCTTAGCAGCCTTGGAACCCTGAGAAATAGTTTCAGGATCTGCAGAAGGGTTCTTGTACAAAAATTGATGGGAATCAGGGACCCTGTAAAATCTATCCGGCTTAGAAGGAGCAGGCGGAAAGGAATCAGGATTCAGGTTCTGTTCAGAGAAAGCATCATCCACAATATCAAGAACAGGAGGAATAGCCAAAGGTCTGTGTTGAGGGAGAAGGAGAAACTCCCTAAGTCTCTTCTTGGTAGCGGAATAATCCTGACCTTCAAAATGAAAATGCTCTCTCATCTCATGCAAAGTTTCCCCAAAAGAAAAATCTTCAGGGGGAGAAGCAGAGGGAATAGAGTCCTCTGCATCAGAATCCTCATAGGGAGGAAAAGAATAATCCTGGTCAGAGGAAGAGACTGAAGACACAGAAGCCTGATCAGAGGAATCCAAAGGAATATCCTGCCTAGGCCTTTTTTCAGGAGGAGGGTGAGAGCCCCTAGTCATAGTAAGCAAATCTTCAGCCATTCTTAATAATTGCTTCTGGGTCTTGGGAGCTGAATCCGAAGAAACTTGAGAAGAAACCCTTGGCTTAACATGGGGTCTTTGACTTTGCCTTTGTCTTTGTAGTAATAGTGATATGAGAAGGCCTGAAAACCCCTTCAGAAGCTGGTACCTGCACAGCGGTTCTGGACCCATCTGAAGGAGCGATGTCCGAAGGTCCTGCAGCAGCTAAAATACTGGGGCTAGTTGGCTCCCCATGGGTGTCCGTGTCGGCCATCGGTTCCGAAGTGATGACCGCCGAACCTGGCTCTGGCTGCAAAGTATCCTGTTTGGACCTCGGAGGCCTATCCTTGTCCTTGCGTTTCTTGTGAATTCCGGTTGCTGGTAAAGTATCCAACGACATCCTATAATTGAACCATCTACCAAAATAATTCAAGGCCCAATCGTACCTACGCTTAATAGTGCGAGAATTAAACCTGGCACAAAACCGACAGCAAGAAACGTCGTGGTCAGGGCCCAAGCAAGGAAGACAGTAAGAGTGGAAATCTTTATGAGGTATTTTTCCCACATGATATACAATTATTAACTTTTTCTGACATCGGAGGAGCAAGAAAAAAGTTTCCCCAACGGGGTACTTAGCTTGAGAAGAGAAGACGATGACTTCGGACCGACGACAATCAAAGCACGTTGTCCGGAATCCGCCAACCAACAACTTGCGAGCTGCTTTCCACCGCACGGCAAGAAAGACTGGAGAAGATGGCGTCGGCTGTCAGCTTTATACCTCTACATTCTGACGTCAGGGTACTTGCTGGTACAGCCGACGCTGGACCCAGACTTTGGAATTCTGGCCGACCTCGGGCTGCCTGCCAGCAGGAGCACCCTACAGTTATGACTGCAACAGTGAAACACGAAGAACATCATGTAAACTCCACAAAGACATCACCACAGCAGCTCTAATGGTCATGCCACTCAGATTAATTTTAAATAGAAAAGAATCCGGAAATAAAAGCCAGATCTAAAACAAAGAAATTAGAAGAGTTTAATGAAAATGCTATATAACAATACATGATCATACTAAACACCACAGAAAGGCAAAGGGAGGAGAAGAAATGCAATAATGTAATATATTGCTTATGAGCTTCTTCCTGTAACCCAGGATACAATGTTTGACTTCGGTTCCCTCCATTTGCCTACTGTGCTACTCTGAGCATGTCACTTAAAGGACAATGGGATTCTATTATTAAATGCTCAACTTCTCTATCCTTTTTCTCCCTATTTACTGTCCCTGCTATGAATAAACAATACAGTAGCATTTAAAAGATTTTAAATAAACTGCTTCTCTCCACTAGAACAGTACCTTACTGTACTGTGGTGGTTTCACTTTCAAAAACATTTATCCTGCCCTGGAAAAGCTTGCTGCAGTCTCCATTTCAATGATGTCAAGGTAGTTTCCTGGCCATTTCCCACCCCAAACTGACATCACCATGACCTTCCTAAAAACCCACCCATGCTGTGATGTCACAGCTCCCTGGTCCTTCCCCTACTCATTACATAAAGTAAAGGCTAGAACAAGGAAATAGTACACAAGTCAAGTCTCCTGCTGTTAGCTGTCAATCACAGCAGGTAACATCTCAAATTACCCTTAACACTTTGACAGTTAGGGAAGTTGGGTGTGAAGGCAGATGGTAGAGGAGTCGAAGTAGTACAATTCAGGCTTCACAAAAGACTGCAATTTAGTAAAAAGCACTTTGAAAGTCTGTTCTGTGGTATTTGCACTGCTTGTGTTTTAAGTAGTCATTGAAAGGCATGAAATGTTACTTAAACTGACTGAAAGATAGCAGTGTATGCATATAAAAATCAATGCAGTGACTGGAGCTTTCGGAAGAAAGAGGCCTGTGTGATGTAATTTTTTTTTTTTTTTTTACACAGACAAGCACTACATTGTGGGACACCTAAAGGCAGACTAAACGATCAGGATCAATGAGATTCTACACCTCATGTGGTCAGACTCAGAAATTACATATAAAATATTTAAAAACCTGTAAATAGTCCCAGAGTGGTGTTAAAATGTAGGAAACCAAACCATGATGAAATAAACATGTTTGAGTCTGTGGGTGTGGTTCTCCTTTAACCAGAGACACTGCTCATGTGTCACCCCTAAAAAGGGGCACTTATGTCCAGTGGGATATTCCAATTAACAAATGTATATAAAACAAAAAAAAACTGGCAAAAGGAGTTCACCAATTTCCACATGAAAAGATTCTGGGGAAAAAGAGGCACAAGGTATCCAACAATAGTTAGACTAAACAGGAGAGTCAGAAGAACTTGTGAAATGCTCACCATAAAGTACACCTGTGTCAATATACTCAACATAACAGCATATGTCCACACAGGTTTATTGTTGCACTGTAATTCATTATACATGGGAATTAAACAAGCAGATGGCCATCTTGCATTTATTTATTAGTATTTGTTTACCGGGAAGGTCTGCCTGGGTAAGTTAAAGTTACCCCAGGGGAAAAAAGCTCCAATAAACACAATGCAATAAAAATATCAAACAGTGAATATTATACATCAATAGTGTTGGACAAAGGAAATCTACATATTGTCAAACTGAAAGTGCAGGTATATACTGACATGGGGAAAACAGTGTTGCGGTAATCGTGGCTCTTAAAGTGAAAAATAAAGGATGTGTTGAAACTGCAAGATATATAGGAACACATTAATCCTTTGTAAGAACATGAAAATGATTAGTTATGTACTTACCATAACTTGGTATTTGTGTTGTCCTTTTCTCATTCTGCTTCACGTATGGGTCTCTGATCCAAACCTTGGATCCGGTTCGGCCACCTCCCACACAAACTTCTAGGTTCAAACTCCTCCCCTACCCATAATCCTCTATATACAGCCCAACCTCCTCAGATTGCATTTGCTGTCCCCAAAGCCAAGGAAGAAAGGAAAGATAACCAGGAGCTCAACCTGTAACCATGGTTCCAACAAAGGCTATTTAGATCCTCTAGAAGCAAATCCAAAAGGAGGGGGATGGTTGGGCAGGAAGGTGAAGCAGCACAAGAACAAGGCAACACGGATACCAAGTTATGTTAAGTACATGACTAACCAATCGGATGCAGTCCTCCTCATTCTGCTTCACTTATGGGCCAGATCCCCCAGCTACATGATTACTTGGGCGGCCTCAGGGAAACACCAAAGGAATCCTGCTCCTGGACACAGCATCCAATTTATTGTGGGACACAAAAGTGTGGGACCATGTGGTTGCAGCACAAATCTCATCAATGAGGATCCTAGAAGAAAAGGCAGCAGACAGCAACAGATCTTTTTGAATGGGCCTTTGGAGAACCTGGCAACTGCCAACCATTCTTGTCATAAAAGAAAGCAATACAGTTACTAATCCACTGTGCAACTGTCACTTTGGAAACAGCTTGATCCCTACGATTAGGGGAAAAGAAAACAA